>NW_022990720.1:302333-374833 GCF_902827175.1 Gymnodraco acuticeps
AGAAAATCAGGAGAAATGTGCATTTCAGCTTCTATAAAGGAAAGTCTTTGAATGTCTCTTTTAGGTCCAAAACCCAAATAGAGACAGTTTGACATGAACATCATCTGGGAAAAACAGGAAATCAACATGTTTGAGGAGCATTCCTGCCATATCTCACATATCTGTCAATACACTCTGCAGCTCGACATGAATCTCTTTGTCCATACGTCTCATGTTGATTCAATGATCGATGAATGGACTAGCAGCTGCAGACATAAAGCTAAGTCACACTGAACTAGCGTTTAGTCTTTATGTCACATTCAAGTAACTTGACTTATGGACTGGACATGCAGCTGGTTAAATACATGTTAGACATGGGTTTGAATGAAAGGTCAGTAAGGAATTCACTGCAGTCTGTCATTCAATACAATAGGTTTCTAACATGTCTATGTGTACGTCAGTTACATTCTGTTCCATGAGACACATTCTGAAGAACTTTTAAACAGCCAGTATTTTTTATGTAATACTCCTAAAACTCTGTTGTAGTTGAAGGTCTAAAATGACTCATAACTTCTACAACAGAATGTGCTTTAATAATGCAGCGCAGGAATTTAGTCTAAAACAAATTCAAGGACAAGTTATATTATGCTGAAGCTGCAGGTGTGTGTGTGTGTTTAGGTGTGTGTGTGTGTGTGTGTGTGTGTGTGTGTGTGTGTGTGTGTGTGTGTGTGTGTGTGTGTGTGTGTGAGCCATACATGCTCCCTATCCAAACAGTGTTTTCTGCCAAACCAGCTCAGCCAGTCGTTAAACACACACTCGCACACACACATCCACATACACAGAAACACACACCCACTCACACACCTGGCTAGACACAACAATGTCTGAAGGCTTTGAATGTCTGACCCCTAGTCCCTATCTGTGTGTGTGTGTGTGTGTGTGTGTGTGTGTGTGTGTGTGTGTGTGTGTGTGTGTGTGTGTGTGTGTGTGTGTGTGTGTGTGTGTGTGTGTGTTTGTTTAACCAAAAGTAAAAGTTCACTTTGTTTGAATTATGTTATAGATTTCAATTAAGCAGAACCATGAGGTTTTTGCTAAACATTACCAAGTAAGGTTTTTACAGTTTGTAATTGTGTTCCATTTACGTTTCCCGGAGACTTGATGCAATTCAGTTGTAGGGGAATAATATTTGTAGAGGCATGGTTTCACGATGAGTGATTGTCACAGGTGGACATCGCTTCAAAGGACTAAAAGTTTAGAGTAGTACAGAGTGGTGCAGGAATGAGTTCTAAAATCTGGAAATGAGTAAGCATTTTAGCACTGCCAGTTCTCTTGTCTCAAAGTCAACGTTTTTTTATTTGTTTTTGGTTATATGCCTGAAATAAGGTCTGTGGTTGACACAAGCTGAAGAGATGTTCACGTTTTATTCTACGACATAGAATACGTCAGTAAACACCCCTCTCATGAATGTCTGAAGCTTATACAGTATGTGTATTAAAAACAGAGGTTAGTGACTATATGAGATTACTAAACATCTCACGCCAAACATTAGCCGCTCTTAGCTCTGCGTTGGGGACGTGAAGTCATGTGACCCTGCTCCTGTAGTCTGTGTATAGCGTTATGTCCGTCCTGGGAGAGGGATCCCTCCTCTGTTGCTCTCCCTGAGGTTTCTCCCATGTTCCCTTTAAACTGTGGGTTTTCTCCGGAAGTTTTTCCTTGTACGATGTGAGGGTCTAAGGACAGAGGGTCTAAGGACAGAGGGTGTCGTATTGTCATACTGATATTCTGTACACACTGTGAAGACCACTGAGACAAATGTAACATTTGTGATATTGGGCTATATAAATAAACATTGATTGATTGATTATACCGTTAGCTTTTGTCTTTATTGCATTTCAAAGATTGTGGAGATATCCTGATTCAATTACATGTAAATATTATAAATGTGTGTTTGCCACAGATCTTATTTTCTGCAATACTCCAAAATCCAATGGAAAAGATCCCATTGCTTTTTGTCGAGGGAGAACTTGTGATACTAACTTCCGGGTCGACGTACAACAATACGTCATCATTGCACTACTCTATACACAACATTATTATCTAAGTTTAAGACACACTTCTTTACATATATGTTTTCTTCAGACTCATTACATACATTCTGAAAGAGATGAGGATTTTATTGATTCATATCCTCGACTCTCTGTCTGTTCATCAACACCGTGCCTTCAAAAGGCTCATCAACAAAACAAATATGTGAATCCTTTATTACTGTACATCCTCTGTTTCACCATTTAGTTTCTATGGAGCAACTCAAGCTTCAGCCGCTTCACCGGAAACAGCAGAAACACCTGGCTTTGAAAAGAGCTGTTCTTCCTCAGAGACTCACTCACATGAACCAACTCGCCCTCCCTTTTGTGTCTCTGCATGTGTGTGTGTGTGTGTGTGTGTGTGTGTGTGTGTGTGTGTGTGTGTGTGTGTGTGTGTGTGTGTGTGTGTGTGTGTGTGTGTGTGTGTGTGAGAGAGAGATAACCACTACTTTAGACAAAACAAATCTGTGTAGACACCCAAACAAGATCATTGTGACAAAGCTGTTCAAATCAAGCATAGCGGAGAAAGTTTAAACAAAAATAACGACTGAGCGAGGGCGGCGCAGCGAAGCAAAACTATTTAACTGTCAGGGTATTTCATGTTGGAATTTCAGCGGTTTACATACCAAAAACAGAATTTGTGCTCAAGTCAACGTTTATCACATGTGACGTCTGGAAAACGCACACCTGGGATTTGTTATTGCTAGTCTGTAGAAGTTAGGTTCAGCATTTCTTTGTGGCATCAGTGTCAGAATGTTTACCATGAGTGCATCTGTAGTTGAGTAATGAAGGCTTAATGGATGGATGGATGGCAAACAACACAATATGGGCCTCATATGTAGAGATGTGTGTGTGTGAGTGTGAGTGTGTGTGTGTGTGTGTGTGTGTGTGTGTGTGTGTGTGTGTGTGTGTGTGTGTGTGTGTGTGTGTGTGTGTGTGTGTGTGTGTGTGTGTGTGTGGCCTAGCATTACTATACTTGTGAGAACCTAAATCTGTTTACACAGTCACGTGTGGGGACAAAATGGAGGTCCCCATAAGGGGAATCATTCATTTTAGGGTGAAGACTTGGTTAGGGTTAGGGTAAGGGTACGGGTTAGGGTTAGGGTAAGGGTACGGGTTAGGGTTAGGGTTAGGGTAAGGGTACGGGTTAGGGTTAGGGTTAGGGTAAGGGTAAGGTATGTGTTGGTTATGGTTAAGGTTAGGATAAGTCTCCAGGAAATGCATGTAAGTCAATGTAATGTCCCCTGAAGTGATGTATACATGGTATGTGTGTGTGTGTGTGTGCCAGCTGGCAAGTCCTACCCACGAGGTGTGGGAGGTTGTTGGACACAATGCGAGACGCGATTGTGTTTCTGATGGTGCCAAGAATCCGTCAGTGCAGGTGTGAAGGGAGATTATTTTTGCAAGAAACAAGTTGGCTTTAAGGCCCCGGCCACACGAGGACGAAAACTGTCATTTGCGTTACTGTTTAGTGTCATAGAGACCGTTCGGCCACACGAGGACGTCCGAATACGGCACTAAACGACTGCGGAAACGATAACGGGTCCCAAGGTGGATAGAACGGCATACGCAAAGCTCTGGGGGGTCAAACGGCTCCGTGTGTACGCCCTATACGATCATTTTCTGATAATGATGAGGCAATAGCCCCGCCTCTCCCCACCTCTGCTGCTCACCCCCGCGTCAAAGTAAACTGCACACTGAATTCAGATTATTTATCTTTCTTATATGGACATAAACGCGAGTGAAGTCTAATCTGACAGGACGGAGACACCTCTCAAACTACCTAAACTAGTTATAAATATGTTTATTTTTACTGTCGGCCGGGTCACTCATTACTGGATCAGCTGCTGCATGAGACAGACACTGACGCTGTCCGAAGAGAGGGAGGAAAAAGAGAGGCTCCGTGTATTTTATTATTATATTATATAGAGTCGTTATTCATTTGTTTTAAAGCTCAATAAATAACAAAGAAGACCTTTGACCGGCACTTTTATAATTTTGTCGGAAGATTTAAACTTTAATACACGTTGACTGGCGAAAAACTCTGCCCGGTTCCCTCGGCCCCCACCGCGGAGAATAAACAGAAGGGCAACCATGACAACCATGCTTCTTCGCTGCTTTTGTGGAAGAAGTTAAAGCGCCACGTACAGGCTCGGCATATGTACTGCAGCTTCTCCAGCGGTTGGAGCTAAACGGAGCTGTCTCGTGTGGACAGACACTATCCGGTGAATATTGCGTGTGGACGGAAGGTTTTCTGCGATTGCGTTTGCGTTAATCCTATGCGTTTAGCCGTTTTCGTCCTCGTGTGGCCGGGGCCTAAGTTAACTTCCTGCAACAAGACTCTATTCTACCCTGTGTTGAAAGTTACACTTTGAGAAGTTCCTCAAACTTTCTAAATTAGATACTTTTTGATCTAAAACATTAGGCGCTTGCACACCGCAGTACTTTTCCTACAAAGGTTCATAAGAACTTAGTTCATGAGAACTCTTTTTTTTTTTATCCAACAGGCGGTCCAAAACACAAAGATGTTTTGCTGTGAATGAGCTTAAGCTAGATGTTTTCAGATGTATTCATTTAGAATGAAAAGCTCTGTTGTTTGGCTTTAATTCACCAAATGAGTGTAGAAAACAGACAGAGAAGGCGCGGAAAAGTTATATTTTTAGAAATAGCAAGTTGATTGTGGAAGTAATCTTGGCCACAACTCAAGAAATGTGAAGAATAAGTGTTCAATTTGGCTGTCATGTTATAATTTCAAGGTATATGACATGAGGAAAAGTTAAAGCATACCACAACCAACAGCATTATTGTGATAACATTTCATTTTGATGTGTACTTTTATGGTCTTTGTGTCCTAGGCACATCAAATACAATGTTTGTGTTTCTAGCCTGCTGCTCTGTCTAGACTGAACCCTCTGTGTGTGTGTGTGTGTGTGTGTGTGTGTGTGTGTGTGTGTGTGTGTGTGTGTGTGTGTGTGTGTGTGTGTGTGTGTGTGTGTGTGTGTGTGTGTGTGTGTGTGTGTGTGTGTGTGTGTGTGTGTGTGTGTGTGTGTGTGTGTGTGTGTGTGTGTGTGGCAGTCAGAGAGAGCGGGGGTTGTTGTCACTGAGAGAGCTCGGTTGGTGTCTAGCTGGGTGTTTATAATAACCCTGGTGTATTGTGTCTGTGTGTTGGAATAGTTGAATGTATAATGATCATTTTTAGTAATATAAACGAGGAGGCGGGGTCAGAGTGTGTGTGTGTGTGGATGCAAATGCTGTGGTCCCAGCTGTTTCCTATGGGCCAGAGGGCAAAGAGAGGCAGACACCGTCCTGACTTCAAGTCTCTCTCTCTCTGTGTGTGTGTGTGTGTGTGTGTGTGTGTGTGTGTGTGTGTGTGTGTGTGTGTGTGTGTGTGTGTGTGTGTGTGTGTGTGTGTGTGTGTGTGTGTGTGTGTGTGTGTGTGTGTGTGTGTGTGTGTGTGTGTAGGGGTCAAGCCCATGGTCATGAAGGTCTATGTCATCTGTGTTTGTGTGTGTCTGTGTGGGGGGTGTGAGTGTATGTGTGTGTGACTCAAGGGTCTTTTGTCTAGACTGGGTCTCACCGCCAGAAGCAGACCAGCTGACTGAGTGATGTCTCGTGATGTAAGATGCATTTATGAGATATTTATCAAATATGATATGTATGTCACTGTGTCTGGAACGTGTCAACATAAGACTCCAGATCATCTGCACATTCAGCTCAAATATATCATATATTTTCTGCAACAGTTTATAATAAAGATAATAATGTAGTTGGAAAGAGATATAAGGATATTTGTCTATAATTACACACTCATAATTTGTATCATTGCAATTGTGTTTTACAAAATTCTAATTATTAGCTTTTTCCACACAACAGACTTCATTTCTAGAGGCCACAGAAGGAGTTATAGTTGTTGGAAAATGCATGAATACATGCTTATAAATATCAAATGTTATACTTTTTAAATCATACATGTAGTACAAAAAATGAGGTCTTGATCTGTCAGTTGCTACTGGCAGTAATGAGACTTTAAATGGACAATCTTCTAATCATCTATACACACACCTCCATATAGCTCCACTCTATGAAATAAGCTGATTCAAGTGAACAAATCAATGCAATCAATAAATGTCACATTTGAGTAACTGTATGAAAACACAACACCATTGAAATAAGCGCTATTGACGAATAAAGTATAGCTAAATATTACTTACAAATACATACACCAAAACCAACCCCCGACCCTTCACCCTCCCCCTCTGCTGCCTTCTCCTGACCTGACCTCTGACCTTTGCCCCCCCAGATCCCCCCCCCCCCCTAACACCTTCACCGCAGATGCACAGCAACATTGGTTTCATATGCAAAAAAATCCCCCATCAACACAACAAGCATTTACATACATATATCTGAATATCTGAATCTGTAATAGCCATGATGTGCTCTCCCCTGCACACGGCAGAAGGGAATTGTTTCTCATTTCTTGGCAAACGGGATGTCTTCATCTGGCCGGCAAATAAATGAATTAACATAAAATAAATATATATTTGAAGGCAACGTTTTCTTCCAACATCCTCTAAAAGCACCCTGCTTCTTTCCCATTAAACCAGCTAATTAAAAAGGAACAACAGATGGTCCTTAAAGCCGCTAAAGAGCTTTACCAACAGCACAATCACTTGAAAGTGCACTCTTTGCACTTTGCAAACAGCTTCATTTGGTTCAAGGTAAACTACTTCAATATCTAACATTTTTGTCTTTTCAAGCACCGTTCATCCAGCTTCTTCTAAACGACAAAAACAACGTCCTACAAAACTGCAGCACCGCATTCTGGATTCAACTAATGGAAGCCATTTTGGTTAAAACGCCAAATGGCAGATGACTGTTGCTCAGACTAGATCCTGGTTTCTTTTTTTAACATCACAGTCATTTACTGCAAAGATACTTAGGCCCAAGGCAGGTATAATTAAGACTTTGTCAAAATAGTTAATCTATTAATTTAATAAAATATCAAACAGTTGATCATCTTATGTCAGTTCAAGCTAGGGCTAGGTGATACGAAGAAAATCATATATAATTACATTTTTCACTAAAAGCGTTTGATATTGCGAAAGACAATTTGGGTTTGACGTGTATGCTTTCAAAAAATATGAACATAGTGACATTTAAATCCAAATGACTGATAAATATTTAAATAATCTGAAAAATATTGTATGAGGACAATACTCTGGCGCTGATCTTGTATAAGATATGTCAATTCTCGCGAGAACATGGCGCCCGTATAAAAGATGGCGCCGCGGACGTAAACAACAACGGGACGTCACAGCTCTGTAAAAACAAAGCTGTCTATGCCGTCTGAGGGTCTATTTGACAGGATTTCCAATTTGTTGTAGTTATTATACCGTTTTTGACAAACTGAAATATCGTATTCTGGCATCACTTTATTAAGGGGGGAAATCAGCATTTTGGTATGAGGGCGCACGGCGAAAGTAATAAGGTGCAGCGCCCCCTGTTTCCCTGTTAAACCCTGAATAAGCAAGAAAGGTCTGGTAAATTCAGAGAAATTGCATCAATGCACTGTCATGCTCTACAACCACACAAAAACCTACATCGAAGACAATATCCGGTCTCACATCACAATATCTAACCCTAACATCACTAAATTGCCCAACTTTAGATTAAACCCCTGTAAGACTTTTAAAAAAGACCTATTTTTTTCAACAGTCGTGCTTACATTTACGATCTATTCCACATTAGCAGGTGCAATAAGCTCTCACGGAGTAGACTAATTAACAAAAGCCAAAACACTTTTTCCTTTCAATGTAATCAGCTGTTAATGTGAACATTTAGAAAGTAGACAATCCTACGCCAAGTTCCGCTGTGCCAGACTCATTAATGAGAACACAAGACGCAGTTGTTTTGAGCTACGTAAACAGACTACAATCAAAGTATTTAGAAGACCAGACAGCACTGCAGGGATTTTTTTCTGCAATTAATGAAAAAACAAGAACCGATCTTTACCACATTGTCGCATGACACTCTATGCAGACAGTCATTAGCTTTATTTATAGCGGAGACAGTCTTTGTATGGATTTATTCACACTGCGAGACAGACACATAGGCCCGGATCGACTTCAGACTAATTAATGGGACAATATGGGTCCAAGGGCCTCAGCTGAGCACTGTCTTGTATGCAGATGATATGCAGAGCACACACACACACACACACACACACACACACACACACACACACACACACACACACACACACACACACACACACAACACACACACACACACACACACACACACACACACACACTCACACACACACACACTCACACACACACACACACACACACACACACACACACACTCACACACACACCACACACACACTCACACACACACACACACTCACACACACACTCACACACACACACACACACTCACACACACACACACACACACACACACACACACACACACACACACACACACACACACACACACACACACAACCCCCAGAGTGAAGATGACCTTGACCCTTAGATGCACAGGACGGTGCATGCATCTACATATATGCATATGTCACCATGATGACTTTTTTCCCCGTGTTTTTTTTGTGTCTAGACCGAGAAACAATGAACAGCTGAGAGGATGAATGAAGGAATAAAAGACGGAAGGAAGGGAGGAAGGAAGCAAGGAAGAAATGAGATCAGGAAAGAGCTTTTAACATAGCAGACTAATAGACGTAGGGGTGATTTTAATGACATCTTCAGGAATATGTTTCTAAGGAATCTGGTACTTCTACCAAGTTGCCATGGTGGGCAGTTCATAATGCTACAATCCCAAAGAGCCTCTGCTGCTAAGGCCAAAGAAAGAGGTTGAAATGAAGAACTAAAGAAGGTGAAATCTTTTGTTTCCCACACATAATGAGCAGACCTTTAACTTTTGTGATGGGATGCTTTTTAAAGAAAATCGTTTTTTATAAACACATGCTCACACCAATGACTTTTTATCACATTTTGTAAAAGTTACCATCTGTAGTGATGAGTAAACGGGGAGAATTGAACACACACATGACATCAAATAGCAAAGTTTGTTCTCCTTTGGCAGACAAAGAAGTTTGCATTGCAAGGGTTCCCTCGACTAAAGCGAATTTTCGATTTCCTGTTGGAATTTAGCAGAAAATAAGATCTGTGACACACAAACGTTTTTGATACTTTCACGCTACCGTATGTTCAGCAACATCATCTCAACATATTAAGACCACTGTTATAGTAATTGAAGCATCAAATCAATGTCACGGTCACATGACTTAACACCACCGCTAAGCTAAAGGTGGCTAATGTTTGGCGTGATGATGTTTAGTAGTCTCATATATCCATTTGTTAGCAACAGCGTTTTTTATGACACCTAGAACATTTCTGACATTCACCAGTGGAGAGTTTACTGACAGATTTTATGTCGTAGAACAAAACTTGAAAATGTAGAATTGTTTGTATTATGTTAAGAAAATGTTAGAAACAAGGGAAACAAAAGTGGTGAAATGCTGAATCAGCTTTCATGTTTTAGGACCCATTCTTGCACTATTTGATTGTCTTTAGGACAAAATAAGGACAAAAGAAGAACAGTCAACCACTGGATAAGGACATTAAACTGGAATTGCTACTATTGACGTGCTAAGACAGTGTCTGCACTGGGCCGCTCCCAGTGTCATGTGCTATAAAAACTGGCAAATAAAGCGAGGCAGCTGAGTTGACTTATGGTGGATAAATCATTTCTTCCAAGACAAATTACTGTCTGTTTATCCTACACGAGGATTAAAGAGATTCTGGTTCTGGGACGATGCCAGCTGTCAATCCAATCAAAGAACAAAAAACTTAAAACACAAAAGGCAAAAGGTTTGATGGACTCAGGCTTCTGTAAACACACAGAATACCTAACACACCGCCTTTTCTTTAACGGCAGGCATGTAGAGCAACGTTTTAATATCATTTAACAAACCTTCCCTCAACTGAATATCACAACACAAATACACAGCCCCACAGACAGGAAATGAATAGACAAACGCAGACTAACACATGTGCTCACACACACACACACACACACACGCACACACACACACACACACACACACACACACACACACACACACACACACACACACACACACACACACACACACACACGCTAGGGCTGCTCGATTATGGCAAATATCATAATCTCGATTATTATCACAATTATTAAAAACGATTATCCATTTACTTTGAAAACATCAATTTATTGGATAAAAATGTGAACAGTATGTTTTTAACAGTTGATTACCGTGAACTTTAAGTATAATTCAACTGAAAAAACTATTAAAAAATAAAATAATAAAAATAAAGTAATAATACAAAAATTATCGTTTTATTTTGATTACGTTGTTTTCGTAATCGTTGCAAGCCATAATCGTAATAGCGATTCAAATACGATTAATTGAGCAGCCCTAACACACACACACACACACACACACACACACACACACACACACACACACACACACACACACACACTCACACACACACACACACACACACACACACACACACACACACACAGCCAGATACACACACACACACAGCCAGACAGACACACACACCCACAGCCAGACAGAGAGGTTTACATAATAAGTCTAGGAGGCCTGCCAGAACAGACTCAATCATTTAATTTCCATGATTCACTGAGTGAGAGAGAAAAGGCGACGGAACAAGAGAAAGACAAGAGGAAAGAAAGAAAGAAAGAAAAGCAATCACTGAGAACTAAAATACCGAGAGCAGAAACACAAACACCGCCCAGTAACTGTTGGCCATGTTTGAGAAATAGTCAGAACTGAACTCTTATTTCCCTTTTGGTTTTTGGAGCACTCAGCTTTCACATGGATTTGTTGAAACATCTCTCTATTAACCCCAGTGGTGGAAAATATACTTTAGAAGTACTTTGCTTAAGTGTTTCCATACTTTATACATCTACACATCTTCATATTTTGGAAGTGCATATTGTACTAATAGATTTTGATTTATTATTATAGGTTATAACCAGGGGTGCGCATAACTTTTTTGCCCTGGTTCTCAAAGGAGCACCTGGAGATGTTGCTTGGTGCTCATCCTTAAAATGAAATAAACCGTAACTTTTGAGGGGGTCTTTATTTGCCAGACACACGGCACTGAACACACATGCAGAGGTGAACACAAGACAACATTAGCACGACCAGTTATCCTACAAGCTGTCATCACTACCCTCCTGACTGTTCTCCTCACTGTCTTCCTCTCTGTCAGACATGGTAGCTGATGATGTAGGCCTACTTCTTTCTCTCTGGTTGAGTCTGCGATTAGCTGCTTGCATCCACAAGTCAACAGCTGGGTTTGGGTCGAAAGCCTCTGTTGTCATCTTAGACAAGTGGATGTGCATCAGGGATGAGAGGCGAGAGTCTGACAGGCAGGATCTGAACTTGCTTTTTATTATATTAAGATGTGAAAATCCCCTCTCACATGAAGCACTGCTCAAGGGCAGTGTACGGGACAACAGCAGGACTTTCTGAATGTTGGAGTATCTTTCTGGATTGCTTGTCTTCACTATGTTGACCAAGTCATACACAGAGAACGCTGCCAAACCTTTTCCTGCTTGCTTTAAAAGCATCCATTCTCTTACAGCGGAGTCTCTGTCGATAGACAGGATGGCTTCACATTTCTGAAGAATGTCACTAAGTGTTGTGTTGCCAAAACTGTGGAGATCTTTTTTTTCTTTAGGCCAAGTTGAAGGATCAAACATTAAAAATTGATCACATGACTTGAGGGATTCATATCTGCTATCAAACTCCTGAATTAGACCTCTCAATACATCAACCTTGTCCCTGTCAGAATCAGCATTTGAAACACTCTCTTTCCTGTACTTGCCTTCAATGTCAAGCAGAAGTGTCAGCTGTCCGATAGCTACCATGAGCTCATCCTTGCATTCACCAATAGTCAAATTATCTTGCTGGAACTTGAGGGAGGTGAACTGTAAAATGTTTCCAGTAGGGATGCTCCGATTGATCGGTCACCGATCGAGATCGGCCGATACTCACTCTCTACCGATCGATCGGTGCTCTCTAAACGTGCCGATCGCGTGAGCCGATCGCATAACATAAAATACATGACACTTTTCTCTGTAGGCGGCAAAACAAGCTCGCCAAAATGGCAGTGTCAAGCATGTTGGCTAGGAAACACTTAAAACGCTCTGTGCAGACATGTTTTAGGTCACTGTCATCACTTGTAGCCACTTGAGATTGAATGGCCTCCATATTTTCAAAAGAGTCTCTTGTCTCCATGCACACCATCTAATGTTGTGAAACTTTCCTAGTTTTACAAAGGCAATGCCATTCTCATCACATATCATCTTAAGTTGTTCTGTTCTTTTGGTGCCCCCTTTCTGCAAATAAAAGCGTAGCAGCTTGACAACGCAGCTATTAAATGTCTCGCAGTATGAAACCATGCCATCAGCTGACTTGGCACAGTTCTCGAGGGTGTGGGCGGTACACAGAATATGCACAAGGGAATCCCCAATCGCCACCAGTTTAAGCAGTTTGGGGACGACCCCGTTGTAAACTCTGACGTTCACTGCAGCTCCGTCTGTGCATACAGAAACCAACTTCGTCTTCCACTCATCTCCTAAGCCACAAGCATGGAAGAGTTGCTCCAGCCCGTCTGTTATGTCCTGTGCCGTTCGTTTCACACCCAAATTAATGAACCCAAGGAAATCTGAGCTAAACTCTCCCTTGCTACCCACTGACACAATGTACACCATTTCCTGCTCCACTTTTGTTATGTCTTCTGATCCATCAAAAAGCACACCCCAATTCAGCTGCCTTCAATTTTTCATACAACTCTGAACTGATTGCCTGTGCGATGGTCTCCATGATGCGGGATCCCCCATCTCTCGAATGATAAGCAGTCCCAACATTAACTTTAAGCCTCTTGAGAAGCGCAATGTCCTCCTCATATGAACGCATAGGACGTGCATGTTTGGCTTTGTGAAAGGCCAACAGAAACATATTACTCAGAGCTTGGCGCTGTTCTTCATTGAGTCTTCCTGCCACCTGTCGAGGGGACGATTGGGGTTCTTATCCTGGCTGCACTTGTCAGCTATCTTCACATGCTCTTTGCTCTTCTCATGCTTTTCAAAAGCTGGATGACTAAAATTCGTACAACCTATATAAAAGGCGATGCTTTTATCAGCAAGATTTGGATTTTCTCTGCATATTTTGCACCACATCTCAGTGCGCTCGTCATCGGTTTGGAGCCAGCCTACATCCTGTAGCCACTTATCTGCGAATACATGTTTTTTTTGCAGGGGTGCGCATGCGCACCAGTTATGTGCAGACCTGGTTATAAGTATGTATCCCTACTTTTCCCAGATACAATATTATATACCCCTAAATGCATCAGTTATTATTATCTGGAATAGGTCCACACACACGCAGACACACACGCACACACACACACACACACGCACCCACACACACACACACACACACACACACACACGCACCCACACACACACACACACACACACACACACACACACACACACACACACACACACACACACACACAACAACACAGACTATAACACCCCTTGTTGTTAAACACCAACCATGTGCAATATGTGCAATATATATGTATATATATATATATATATGGTCCGTGAATAACTGTGCAATATGGCTACTACATCTTCAGAACTGTTACAGGCTGTGTATTTTTGTATTTTGTAAATTGTGTAATTCTTTTTTTTTTTTTTTAAAACATTTGTTATCTTTAATATTTTGTTCTGTTTTTTATACTTCTTGTTAAACGTTAAGCTGTCTCTGGCTCTTTTTCTGCTGGAACAAATGTACATTTCCCCTCTGTGGGACGAATAAAGGTATTCTGATTCTGAGGTCTAATTCCTACTTTTACTGGAAATATTCAGAATATAATGTAAGAGTCAAATGTATGAGCAATTGTTTTCAATTCAAGTTAATACGAGAGGCATTTGATTTAATATAATAATAATATAATATAATATATTGTCATATTTTACAAGTCTAGGTCAGAAGAAAACAATTAGCTCATATCACATTCCCCATGTCTTAGCATTTCTAAGACGGTTAGAAGGTAGATCTAAGACATTTTACGGCCTATATTTACCATCTTTTTTGATGAATTAATTGAATGCCTATTGAGAATTTGAATGATCTGCAGGAACCCGGTGAGAGTATTTTTACATTGTAGTATTGCTTCTGTTTAAGACAGCTTATCCCTTGAATACTTATCGTTTTGGAATGATATTCAACATTTTACAAGAATACAATTACAATTTTGTCCAAAAGAGCTGTAAACAAACAACACTTCCAAAGTTACACTATGTGCCAAATTGAATATTTCTCTCCTTTGTCTTTAAGGTCACCCTGTTTAAGCGAAGCTACAGTGTTAGCACGTTTATGACCGTAATCTCAGTTAAATGGTGTAAAAGAAGCTATTACAGTTGGAGCGATCACAAACTGCTGCACGCAGCTTGCCTCAGGATGTAGTTCTGCACCACAGCTGTGAAAAGTGGAACTGGATAGGTCTTGTTTTTTATCATGATTATTAAACATCATCTGTGTCACATGGAGCTGCAGCTTCAACAGGATGTGGAGAGTGATGTTTTTGTAGAGTGACACATGACAATGACAGAATGACACATGACAATCTGATTTCGAAAGAAAGAGTGACTTTTCAAGCTAAAAATACAGTAAATATTGTTGACTCCTGGTGCTTTTGTACATACATAAAGTGGATGATATGGTCTTATGTGTCAAACTAGAATAGCTGTTTTCATTGGATGTGGTTCCAGTTAATGAAATACCTGCATTAACTAAATAATAAGTATTTCCTTAGGCACGTTCACACCGGAGTACTTTTACCCGTACTTTTCCCGTTTAGTTCCGATAGTGCCTGGAATTTTGCGTTCACACCAAAAAGAGAACTTAGTTCCGAGAACTTGTACCCCCATTGTTAGTGCCTGCTAGAGAGGTGGTACTATCCTGGGGAGAAAAAGTACCAATTTCGATTGGCTGGGCGAATTGCAAACCACGGCCCGTAAAACTGTGAAAAGTTTTGTGAAGCAGCCATTGTATTTGCTGGCATTAGCATTATTAGCATTAGCCCCGCGCAACAACTCCGGGGACTTCCGGACGGGGACTTCGGGTGGCAGTATACACCGTGAAGTGGTTCTGCCAGTAAACCCAAAGCAGAAGAAGAAGCAGTGGCGTCAGCGGCTTCATTTGCGTAATCTTCCCTCAGGGAACTGATGGGGGTACTAAGTGCTGGCACTAAGTGCTGGGCACTAGGGGTGTAACGGTTCACAAACATTTTGGTTCGATACGTACCTCGGTTTTTAGGTCACGGTTCGGTACAGCAGAAAAAATTATCACAAAACATAAACTATTAGTTTTGGGTTTTTAATTATTATTAAACTGTGAATAATGTATTCACTCAAATAAATACAAAATATAATAAAATAAACATTAAGGTGCAGCATTTCGATGAACTGAAATAATCTGTATTTGAACTGTACTGTACTAGTTCCTAAGCAGCCAGTTTGACATTAGGACTTGCTTGTCATTGTATTTTCATGTTGTTCTAAAGAACAATGAACTTGTCCACATTGCTTGCCGAAAGGGCAGATCTGCTGGCACTAACAATGTCTCCTGCTGTGGAGAACACCCTCTCTAGGGACAGAGGTAGCAGATACAGCCAGGTAGCGCTTTGCTAACATGGCAACATAAGGATATTTGGCGTTTGTAATAGCTTTGGCTCGGTCTGAACTCTCTGCGAGTGGTGGAGGCTTACATGCTAGTGGGAGTTGGGTTTGCACTTCAGTCTTTTTTCTTTTGGTACCGGTGATATTCACATTCGGGTGATGCCTTTTCAAGAGTGTGCAAGTTTGATGTATTGCCAGCCGCGTAACCAATTTTAGTTGAACAATGCCGACAAACAGCTTTGGTTCGGTCCACCTGTCTTTGTCCGTCATCCTTGTACGTAACTGCGAAACCAAAATGTTCCCAAACCGGAGACTTCAATGATGCTGGAGGATTTTCGAGCTCAACTTTATCTGCGTTCGCCATTTCGACAGTTCCTCAAATTACTGACTACATTTGAACGCATCCCTGTGACCAGCTCTCATAGTATGCCTCTTGTCCAATGAAATGACCTGCTCGCTCTATGACGCGTTGAACCCAATGTGAGCAAATTACTCTGAATGCTGCGACGCAGCACCTGAGATTACTTCCAAAAAGTTGTTCACGTTCTCAATTTTTTACGTTTTAACGTTATATTCGTTCGGTACACTTCGGTACACACCTGTACCGAACCGAAGGGCCCGTACCGAATAATTTCGGTACGTATACCGTTACACCCCTACTGGGCACTAAGTACGGCAAAGTACTTGGTGTGAAAGCGGCTCTTGTTCCCTTTTGTTAGCAATGTGCAGATCATTAGGTGAACCCACTGACTTTGGCTGGTGTAACACTCACTGTAATTAATTAACATTACTGCTTTGTGTCACCTGGCAGAAGGCCTCAGTGAGACTTGCCTGATGTCTGTCTAACATGCTCTCTGCAAACTGGTGTCTGAGCATGGACAGAGGAAATACAAAGCTCCAGTCCCTATATGTATTCAAATTTGAATATCTTGCTGTTTCTGTTTATTTCAGGTTGAACTTAACTTGATATAGGGTTTGAAATAGGGTTCAATGATTTCGGAAAAAAAATATTATTTAAATGTGTATGACTGATATTGCGATTGGGATATGATTCTGAAAGGTATTGAAAGGTATAAGATATTGAAAGGAATTACAACTTTTTATTATAATTCTTATTATCATTGAAAATAATTTATTAAATGATCATGGTGTGACTTTTTAAGACTATCTGTAGCAAACAAATATGTTGTGTTTAGTATTTAGAAGGTGATAGGTTGGGACATATTTTTCAAAAGTTTTTTTTATGACATATTTAGCATTTCAGAACAACTGTGCTTCCTGTGATTTGAATTTTGCACAAATCCATATTGTGATTGTGATAGAATTCCAAATTCAAAAAATGTACAACTACAAGTCAAGAACAAGTCAGGTCTGGGTTCAGTGTCCTGCTCATGGGTAGACGGGCTGCTGTGAGGATCAAACTTGTGACTTTACCACCACAGGAATGTGTGTTTGCCAGATCCAGATGCCCGGTCACAGCGTGTCCTTCCTGTGCCCGACGCCACAGTCCAGGAACACTCTGCCTCTACCCTCCAATTCCATAATCCAAATAAATACAGCTACCCTCCAGCTGAACTCCACACACACACACACACACACACACACACACACACACACACACACACACACACACACACACACACACACACACACACCACGGTCCAACAACGTTTATTTTGGCCAACGAGAGAGAGTCTGTGAAGGTGTTGCTGTACAAATGTACAGGAAACAAGCTGCTGGTGGGAAATGATTCTTAAGAACTGATACAAGCGATGACTTCACCACACACACACACACACACACAGCCAGCCTGTGAGTAATGCTGATGTCATGTGCTTTGACTAGCGATGTCTGCCGCTCAGAACAGATGTTTTTGCATATGTGTGTGTGTGTGTGTGTGTGTGTGTGTGTGTGTGTGTGTGTGTGTGTGTGTGTGTGTGTGTGTGTGTGTGTGTGTGTGTATGTGTGTGTGTGCTCATATATGTCAGAGGGTAACAGGTATATGTAACCCTGCAATTACAACTTCACAGATCCAGATGAGGGACGGTGTGCGGCAGAGACGGTAAATGATGGTTTGAGGTGAGTCAGGGTCTTTATAGTGCCTTTACAAAAATGGGAAGTCTGAATTTATCTTAATTCAAGGACTTTGAAGCATTTAAAGGTAGAATATGTAACATTTTTCAAATTATAATGTCTGTTTCCCAGAGTCAGAACTAAACATGGAGAAGCAGCGTTCAGTTATTATGCTCCAAATATCTGGAACAATCTCCCAGAAACCTGCCGGTCCGCTGCAACTCTGAATACTTTTAAATCCAGACTAAAGACTTTTCTTTTTGTCGCTGCTTTTAATTGAACTATTCATATCTTAGACTGCACTGTAACTTTTATCCATGTATTTTTTTCTTTTAATGTTTATTTTATTATCTTTTCTTTTTAATGACTGATTTTAAATGCCATTTTCTTAATCTCTTTCATTTTTTGTAAAGCACTTTGAATTGCCTTGTGTTGAAAGGTGCTATATAAATAAACTTGCCTTGCCTTGTTTATAGCTCTGTTTTTTACCCGGGTGAAGAATTTGAGTTATCGGACGCAGGGATCTTAAGTTACCAGAGAAACAAACTGAGCTAACGTTAGCGGTAGCTTGGTTAGCAGCCCACTTTGTCCACCAAACAGCATTAAAGAACTCTACGGATAATTCGGCTCCTGGTCAAAAACGTCCTCGACATAGAACAACTAAAGAATCCTAACAAGGAAAAGCTAATAAATGATAAACTCCACAAGGCAACAAAACTGCGTCTTTCTTTTGTTTAGATTAAAAGACACCCTAATTACAAAATCACATATGCCATATTGAATGTCTAAATTCTAGCTTTTAAGTTAAAGGGACAGCATGTTCATTTGAGGTACCTGTCCACTAGTTCTGGGGGGAAACGATTATTTTGAAAACGATTAATCGGGCGATTATTTGATCGATTAGTCGACTAATCTAACGATTATTTTTCTGTTGTTCAATTCATAAAAAACGTAATGTAAAAAAAACGTAATGTAAAAAAAATGTTTTCACGATACTGTCTCAGGGGATCTTAATATTTAAGAACCTATTAATGTGTTATACCAGATTAACGGAAATAATCTCAGCTAACTGACGATACAAACCATGTTTACCAAAACAAAACACAAGTCTCATAAGAAGCATCTAAATGACCCCTGAGCGAAAAATGCTAACGGACATTGGCACAGAACTCAAGATAAAAGTACCCTTATTACTTATCGTAGCTGCACATACAATATATCCGATTAAAGCTGAGACTCCACAGATTATGTTGGTATATAGTATCATCACTGAGTGATCCGGACTCGCGACAGGGGAAGCAAATACAGTCATCACAACACGTACCTTCACAGAGCTTCTCGGGAGATCGTCTCACCACCGTAATCTGATCAAAAGACGTGTTCATTGGCAATAAAATGAGAAAAAATGCGGCTGAATCGGTTAATCCATAGGTTTTTAACGTCTATGTATAAAAAAAATGATTGAATTTATAATCCATAATTCCATTTTATGTAAAAATCGGAGAGCAAATGCTAGCTGCTAATGGTAGCCACCACAGCTAGCTGCTGCTTCTGCTAGGCTATGCAGCAGTCTCAGTGAGATATAAATATATAAATATCTTTGCGTTTTGGACTAACTTTAAAATATTCCCATGCTTTTGAAGACCTAGGGCGAGATGTTTTCGTTTGGGGGCTTCGTGCGCAATCCTGTGAGGAGGAGGTGGTAGCCGTTTCAGTCTCCATTGTGTTTGAAGTGCGATTGCGAACTGCTTGTTGCTTTGGGTGACCCACGTGTGTGTAGCGACGCGTCGACGCGGAAATATGTCGTCGACGATATTTTGAAGTCGACGCGTCAACGTCGTCGACGCGTCGCTACGGCACTACTGTCCACACTTAATAATGAAAACATAAAAGCTATTGATTTTAAGCTAAGAGATATATTAATAAAGCAGCTATATCCCTATAATGCTTTAGATTTCATTTTGTACAGGTCATTTTTGTTGTTCAAGTTCTACATTGAACATCATAACAGATGTTTGAGACCAAAGCATAGCTGTTTTCACAAGTTATGGACCTATTTTGAACAGGGAAAGCCTGCCTGTGTTTTTTCTCGCTACATCGTCCTTTGATCAGCACATCTGAAGTGTATAACGTGGATTATCCTGTGTCTTTCATCCTCCCTGTCACACTCCATTGCATACTGTCCAGCACAGCTCAAACACCTTACACATCATCTGGCTTCATAAACAGAGCCGATGCATCGTTAGCCTCCAAACGTAGCTTCTACCAACTCCTACACAATCTGCAACTCTCTAGGAATTCTCTTTTTGCCTATTTTGGTTTCTCTTTTGCTGACACCTTGTTCCTGTCTTCTAAAGTGTTGACATACTCTTCCCTCTGCAGTCCTCCCTCTCTCCTCCTTTGTTTGATCTGTTTCCCTCCCTTTGTCTTCCAGACTAAACATCATGTCTGCGTTCTGACTGAGGAACTGCGTCTGCATTCTGTATTTCTCTCGTGTTAAGTCAAGGTATTTCACTCATTGATTGCTATGACTGCTCACATTCACTATCAAATTAAAAGGTGTGTTTATAATCCAAAAAAGAATACGGCAACAGTTAGGAGAGTTCCCTCTCATGTTTTAACATGAAAGCATTTCCTGTTGAAAAAGAAATGGCTTTTCCAGTTTGGTGACGAAGAACTGACTTCAACTAGGGCTGTACCGAGTGAAGAGAAATATGGGAATGTGTTGAATATTGCAATTGCAATGAATAATCTGATTAAAGTGTACTTTACTTTCTGCTGCTTTCAATATTCTGCTCAAATACAACACATTGCAAGCTGAATGATTGTTTTAATAATAATGGCTTATATGTGTATCAGGCAAAAAATGTTTACTACAGTATACTTAATGTGCAATATCGTAGTCTTTTGCACATTTTTATCCTGTCAATTGACATTGTGATGATTTATTGTGTAGCAATACAATCTTTGGAATAAACTCCAAAGCTAAAACAAAAAACAAGAACAGACAAGACTTTTGAGAGCTGCAGATTGATGGTTTGTAATGTCTTGGAGTCGTCATACCTTTGGCCATAAGCCATGTGGCATTGCTAATAATAGAGATAATCAGGGTTCCCATCGCTTCAAGTTCCTAAACATCAAATGTGAGGTCTTTTCAGGCAGTTTCCTTCAATTCAATGACACAGCATAACTGAATCATGTTAAAGGGCCCATGTCATACATTTCTGGTTATCACCCGTCCCCTTGTTGTTATGTAGCTTTTTCTGCATGTAAACGGTCTGCAGAGTCACACACCCTCAAAGTACACCCTGTAGCGAGTAAAACCCTAATACAGAAAAGACCAGTCTATGCTGCCCCAGAACGCCTCGTTGGGGATTTCTCTTTTTCCATTGTTTACTTCCTGGGTACAGTGACGTGCCCATACCCAGGTCCAAATGGACCAATCCACGGAGCTCCTCACACACACACACTCACTCAGCCTTATCTTTTCTCAGGCTGTAAATGTGTGGCGAACAGCCTGGCTGTGTGTGTGTGTGTGTGTGTGTGTGTGTGTGTGTGTGTGTGTGTGTGTGTGTGTGTGTGTGTGTGTGTGTGTGTGTGTGTGTGTGTGTGTGTGTGTGTGTGTGTGTGTGTGTGTGTGTGCTCAGGCTGAGTTCCGCAGTGTCTCGCTGTCTCGCAGACCCCACGCAGCAACCAGGAAACGACCCCAGTAAGCCAGCTCACACTGTCCCCTCCTCACAGCAGCGAGCCCCGCAACGTCCCAGCACGGCACCCAGACCCCACGCAGCATTCTCATCTGTTTGTCATTACTGGTGTCATTTTCTGGTTGCTAACAAACACCATTGTAACACATAAACACTGATGTTCCGCTGTAACGGTGGTGGACTCATCAGAACAGAGTGGGCGAGCTGACCAATCAGAGCACAGTGGGCTCACAGGGAGGGGGGGGGGGGGGCAGGAGCTCCAACGAGCCGTGTAGGACAGAGAGTGAATACACATACTATAGAGAGATGCTGTATGAGAAACCAATGTGAGTTTGGAACATTGAACAATGTAAATCTATTCTAGTAGACCTCAACGATGGAATTATGATCAGTAGAAATGGCCGTGACATGGGACCTTTAAAGGTTGCTTATGGTCACACTTTCTCAAGGCAGTTGGTGCATTCAATGACCCATGTCCATTTTCAAAAACTTTTAAAGCCAGGCTTCTTTAGCTTTTTCGAGGAGCTAAGATCTTCGTATAACTCTGCAAAACTACTGTAAGATATTTTACTATTACATCCAACTATTACTACTAGAATACTTTAAATAACACTCACTTATAGTACAACTATACCAAAACTATAATGAATTCAAAAAGACTAGTACATATTATGTTATTACTGGTATTTAACCTGGCCTCTTGAGGCTCACTGAGGACAGAGCGTCATTTCAAGTTAGCTGCATGGTGAGTAAATGTCTGATGACACCCACGTGAACCCATCCCACACATAATGAGAGGAAGACATTACGCACAGTGTTCTCAATTACCTTCTCCTCTAAATCTAAGACTGGAAAATCATAATAAGCCTGTCAAGATATCTACATAACCGGCAAATAAAAGTAGCCTCTAAATAGATCTTATGTTGTGAAAACAGGCCGAGGAGTCATTGAGTCATGCTTCTTTTAAAAGTCAGAATACAAATAGTTCTGCACAAGGTTTGGTATTTTCAAGAGACAGGAAGTCATGTTATCATCTTAAAACTTTTTTTAAGTTGGCTATTGATTGATATTTATCAGACCATGGTGAGTCCAACCATGCACATGTTTCTTAGTCTTGATTTAAGCTGTGTAAACTAAACCCACATGAAGTCCTCTTGCTTTGTGAGCAAAAAGGCGTGCTTCTATTATGAATATTTTAAATTCAAGGCTTTTATTGGTCATACGAACAGCTACAGTGTAGTTATGACGATGACAATCTTAGGTCACAGGCTCCTCCAACAGTGCAACAAAAATAAAACAGAAAAAATAGTGCAAGTAAATACAAAAAGAAAAATTGTAAAATAGTAAAAAAGTGCTGTAGTGCAATAAGAGTCTATATGCAAGTGATTGAATATGTAAGGGATAATGTGCAGCGAGGCGGTCATTATGGGGAAAAGAACACTCATGAGTCAGCCCTGCTCCTGACCTCAGCTGGACACACACACACACACACACACACACACACACACACACACACACACACACACACACACACACACACACACACACACACACACACACACACAGCTTTCATCTAGATGACCTTTCAGTGTTGTGACTGTACCAGCATGTGTGTTTCCCCAGTGGGAATAGCACTCCAAACCCGGGAAATGCCTTGCAAAAAGCACACACAGTTACAAACCAAAAAGCACACTCATATATAAAACACATACACAAGGATTTCCCGGATGCGACCACACACATGCAAGTGGACGCGCGCACATACGCACGCGCGCGGGCAGACGGCTAGACACCCGTCTGGCTTTGCTCGAATGACGAAGCGGCGACAAAACTTCCAACTCCCCCCTTTCCCACCGAACAAACACACCTTTTCCTCTGATATCCAGCTTTCCATGTCCTCAACTGTAACTTCCTGGTAGTTTAAATATACTTAAAGTTGTATTTTTACCCTTAAAACCCAGTGGAAAGGCGGAGTATGTTCAAATGAAGCAAGCTGAGATCAGACACAACGCCAGCGGCTGCGAAACCCCAACCGAAAAATAACACTTTTTGTCAAACTAGGCTTTCAAAGTGAACAAAACAGATATAATAAACATGGGTATGATATTAATGAGGCAACAAATGCTGTTTAAACAATCCGGCTGTAAGGAAAGAGATGGGAAGCTGGCAGTTTTGGCTCAAGTTCAAATCAAGCCTTATTAAACGGGTTAAAGGTTCACTGAGGAGAAAACATTACGTAGCCTATTTTAAAGAGGCTAGCATGTGACCTAACATAATATTGTGTTGGGCAATCTTATTGTAGAGACAGAATTTAAACGGGGAGAAACAGAGATAATGACACAGAAAAAGGACCCGAACAAGACTCGAACCCGGGTCCTCCGCATGGGGACCGAGCCCCAGTTCATGGGCCGCCATGAACAGAAGTTTGTACACAAGCTGTACAACGTTAACACATACTCAGCTCACCTACAAGATTTACGAGATTCAAAATGAAAGAGTGGACACATTTTGTGATGTTTCATGTCACTGAAACACAGCCCGACATCGCCTATGGCAAAAAGTGACACCCAAAAAACGAAATGAAGACAATTTGCTCCTTCTTTCTGTATTTGTGAGGAGCCCAAGTACAGAAACGAGTGTGTAGCTTGACAGTTTCGATTTACAGACATAGCTAAAGTGAATGAAAAACACAAGAAAAGTGAATGTAAGTTACTCACTGATTTCCATGCTCTGGAGGGAGGTGTAGCGCTTGCAGTTACATGTACAGGAGACATTGGCGGTGGCGTTTAAAACACCCATCAAGTTCATTTAAAGCCTCCTGAAGTCAACCATTAGGCTTTTTCTCCAGACAGGGGAAAAGGCTGGAGGAGAGGAGCCCAAAAAACAACACTACGCCAAACTCCCCCCCAAAAAATCCTCCCTTTTTTCTCTCCAGCCTCCTAGGGTCTCCTCTCCGTCGTCCTCCTCCTGTTTCGGTTCTCTCCTCCTCCTCGCTCCGGTTTCTCCTCCTCTTCCTCCGAAATGTATATATTTATCTGCCTATCTATCTGTCGGCCTACCGCAGAAGTGCCGGTACAGCCGGGTAGGCTACATGTAGTTTGAACGCAGCTAAGCTAAAAACATGTCGCTGAAACTAGTTTAAATGTCCGGTTCCGTCCGTTAGAGTTTTAATGGATCCGTGTTTTCAGCCGAGTGACCGGCGACTAAACTACTAACGGACGTCGGTCTGCTCCTCTCTTTCTCCCTCACCCCTTCCCTCTCTCTCTCTCTCTCTCTCTCTCTCTCTCTCTCTCTCTCTCTCTCTCTCTCTCTCTCTCTCTCTCTCTCTCTCTCTCTCGCTCTCTCTCTCTCTCTCTCTCTCTCTCTCTCTCTCTCTCTCTCTCTGTCTGTCTCCAGGGATTTCTCAGTGTCACTCCCCCCCTCCTCCCCCCTCCTCTCTGTCTGGGTCTGTCTCTCATTTCCAATTTCCACTTGCCTTTTTAGCAAACACAATCCCTTCAAAGCCGACAGAGAGGAGCAAACAGCAGATAGGCCTACAGACAAATAAAGTATTACTACAAGTCGATGAATTGACGAACAATAACACTTTAATCATCAAAGTAGGCCATTGTGTTGTTGTTTTCAGACACACAATTTAGTTGTATGCATGCATATCTTTTTGGCAAATCACAATCCTGCATAAAATAGACTTGCAATTATTTGGTCGATAAGTCAATCAAAATGATCGCTGACCATTTCATAATTAAAGTATTTTGTTGCAAACATTTGGTTTACAGACTCTAAGATAACCTAATGATGTCCTTTATCTGAACATATTTGGGTTTTAGGCATACAGACATCACCTTGGGCTAGAAAATAAGAACATAAAGATAAATAAAACATGAGGAACAATTACATTTTATATATTTTTTTTTATTTAAAAGCTTTAAATTCAATCCAATGGCACTAAAGAAAGACAAACTCTATTTATATTATTATGATGTAGCGTAATGTATCTGCAGCATCCCCCCCTCCTCTCTCTCTGTCTGTCTCTAATTTCCACATGCCTTTTTGGAAAATGAGGAGAGGAGGAACAGCAGATAAAGACAAATAAAGTATAACTTCAAGTCGACTAGTCAATTAATTAAGAAACACTTAAACTAACGCTTTAAACATTATATGCTTTTTTTTGTGAAAAATGCAGTAAATGCTGTTTTCAAACTCTATGATAGCCTATAAAGATTTCCTTTATCCAAACATATTTGGGTTTTAAACAAATATTTTATGCATTTCTATCACATATTTTCTCAGAGGACCTTCCCACTCTGTACATTCAAGACCTTAAACTTCAAAATCCAATTAAATGGCATAAAAGAAAGAACAAAAACTGTAATCTTTTATGATGCCTTCCTCCTGACGTATCTGCAGCATTCCCTCCCCCCTCCTCTCTGTCTGGGTCTGTCTCTCATTTCCAATTTCCACTTGCCATTTTAGCATTTCCACTTGTTTCTTTGAACATGTTCACTCTGCAAAGTCATACATGGAAGAGGATAAAATAACAGATGAATGAAAAATAAAGTAGAGTTACGATTATTAGTCGATGAATCAATCAAAAAGGACTTTCAACAGCAATTATTTGTGCAAAAATGGCTCTCTCAGATGGCATTTAAAGATCTCCTTTGGGTTTCGGACATAATAGACACCACCTTACACAAACACATTCTTATTTTATACATTTAAACTTCAACTTCAACATCCAGTAATGGCAACACACAATATTTACAGTTTTGCATTTATCCATTAAGAAAAAACAAGCTTTCAAATCTAATCATGATGCTGATAGCAAGCACTCTCTCTCTCTCTGTCTGAATCATTCCCTCATTTCCAGTTTTAAGTTTTGTCTTTTTGGCAGATCACACCCATGACAATGCAAACAGAGTGAAAGAAACATCTGATAAAAACTACAAGGATTAGTCAACTCATAGATAAAGTCATTCAAAAATAATCGCCATTATTTCATATTCAAAGCTATTTTTGTGCAAAAATGGCAGCAGCAGCCATTGCATGAACTTGATGACATGTCCATTTTTCTGATTAAGCGTAATTCACTAATCTGTAGTCCTACAAAATGCAAGGTTTTGAACATCAAAAAGGCACTAATAGCAACTATTATCTACTTTTTGTATTGTGGACAATAGTCTACATCTGCTGAGAGCTCATTAAAGCAACAGCAGATCGAACTGCAACGATAAGTCATCTAATCAATTAGCCAATCAAAAACAATAGCCAATTATTTCAAATAACCCAAGACCTTCAAATCAAAACATTCTCTTCTGCTAAATATCTTTGAGTTTTGGAAAGTTTGTGCCAAAGGACTGTTCTTGCAAGACCTTGAAAATGAAATGACATGCCAACAGACGTTCAAAGTTTTGCATTTATCCATGAATGACCAGCTTGAAAAGCACCGGGTTTTCCTGTTCACACCGCAGCGGAGCAGCCTCTTAGCTCCGGAATCCGGTTCGTTTCAAGCACCAACAAATTGTCCGGCTAGAGCAAAAGCACCGCATACGTCACGCTTACGTCGAGGCGGGGGCAGGGCTGGGATCAACTCCTGAACAACAACAAAAAGCCCGCGTTTTATCCAGTTTGTACACAACGATGGAGAAACTGATGCAGTTTTTAATGTAGCATGTAACGACTGTAAAGTTGGTAGTAAAGTCGTCCCATTTCTTCCATTTCGTTTCGACAGAGCAAAACCAAAACGAGTAGCGCTTCAACACAATCGGCCATTGTTGTTGTTGTCGGTGTGAGCTGTGAGGGGTTTCCGCGCGGTTTGGCTTTATGAAGCATGACGCAATGACGCAGCACCAGTCATACTCTGGGCGGTGTGAACAGAGCGGGAGCTGAACCGAAGAACCGGTTCTGAACCTGAAAAGCTCTAGCACGGATCTAGAACCGGAGTTGCGTTGGTGTGAATGAGGTATATCCCTATTTACTTCCATTGTGAAGTTGAGGAGTGTTTGAAAAAAATATAGGTATAAGCAAGAATTTTGCCCCCATTTTGTGGCGGTCTCTAATGAAAGCCCAAATAAGGGTGGACTGTACTTCAGTGTAGCTTCATGTCTTGTGACAGAACATGAAAACAGCGTATAATATATGTATGTGACAAAATATGTGGCCATAATATAAGCCACATCAGCAGAATATGCCTTAATGACATGCAGGCTAAACACATTAAACACTAAGTCAATACATATATATATATATATATATATATATACATATTATGTTTTACATATAAATACATTATACAACAGTGTGTATAGATATCCAGTCTCTTAATGCATTATAAACTAAGTACGTTTACTCAAGAACTGTACTTAAAGGTGGGGTAGGTAAGTTTCAGAAACCGGCTCGAGATACACTTTTTGTTATATTCCATGGAATGCTCTTAACATCCCGATAGCAATGAATATCTTAAGTGCTTTGACAAAAAATCCATAAAAAAATTTCATCTGTGGAAGCCGTAATACTGTAAAAAGCACGACCAATCCGTTTAGCCGGGCCCGGCTAAACGGATTGGATTGCCGCCCTGTCTGCCAGCCTTCCATCTCGTGCACGCACAAATGTATCTCGTGCCGTCATTGGGCGTGCATTGCAGCAGTACTTCAATGACTCGCCAGCAACAGGCGGCCACTTTCACCAGTCTGCTGACGTCATGTGCACGTTCATGTGTGTTGGAGGAGGTGCTCTGTAAGGAAGTCTGAAGAAAGGGGCGGATTCTTTTCGGCTGTGTACTTTCAAATTTTAGTGCACTCGAGCCGGTTTCTGAAACTTACCTACCCCACCTTTAAGTATAATTTGAAGAGACTTATGCTTTAATAAAGTATTTCCATTTCCTGCAATGTTAAAATTCCACAGAATGTATCTGACAGCTGAAGTGAAATAGAAGTTAAAGATAACACTTTATTGATTGCTTGTTAAAATTCATAAGCTAGATGCTAGATGGTAGCATATCAAATCTAGGCATCAATACATATAATTCATAAAATAATGTATATTATTCACCTCTGTAGTTGTGTACTTTTACAAGTAAAATAAGTACAATTTTGAACGAAGGTCTTTTGGACTTTGAAACTGTATTTCGGTATTACTCTCTCAAAATATTGAACGTATTAGTGTGTGTGTCTGTAGTGTTCGTGTGTGTAGTGTGTGTGTGTGTGTGTGTGTGTGTGCGTGTGTGCGTGTGTGTGTATGTGTGTGTGTGTGTGTGTGTGTGTGTGTGTGTGTGTGTGTGTGTGTGTGTGTGTGTGTGTGTGTGTGTGTGTGTGTGTGTGTGTGTGGCCTAGCATTACTATACTTGTGGGGACCTACATCTGTTTACACAGTCACGTGTGGGGACTCGCCTCCCTTATGGGGACAAAATGGAGGTCACCATGAGGGGAATCATTAATTTTATGGTGAAGACTTGGTTAGGTTTAGGATTAGGATTAGGGTTAGAGTTAGGGTAAGGTTAAGGTTAAGGGTTAGGGTTAGGCGTGTGTTGGTTATGGTTAAGGTTACGATAAGTCTCCAGGAAATGCATGTAAGTCAATGTAATGTCCCCTGAAGTAATGTATACATGGTATGTGTGTGTATGTGTGTGTGTGTTTGTAGTGTGTGTGTGTGTGTGTGTGTGTGTGTGTGTGTGTTCCAGACAGCATTACATCACCCCCCTGATTGACAGGCCCGAGGGACCAATAAGGCGAGACTGTAACAGTGTGTCTCATCTGAGTCAACTCTCTAATGAGTCTGCTTCAGTTTATAGCTGCATGTTAGACACGTTTTACTGCCCAGCTGGACTCTCCAAAGCCTAATCCTGAATAAAAATAAAAAGATACCAAGGTTGGTGTGAACAGAAACAAAAAACATGTCAAAAAAGTGAAATTGTTATGCAAAAAAACAATCTCTGAACTGATCAGGAATCAGTTCAGAGACTTGCTCACTGTGGCAGGGCATACCCCTCCTGGGACCCAGACCCAATAAAATAATTCAAGTTTTCAAATAACAGCCCTTTTATAAATGTCCATTCTAGTGGACGTCAGGACCATCTTCATGGACTTAATGACTCAATATTGTTGCAGGAGACGGAACTGGGGTTACGTACTATAACCCAGTTTCTATGAGTATAGGCGCAGCCCTCTAAGGCTATCGCTATTGGGTAATCCCACTGCACGTGTACTGCACTGACAGACTTAATCCACGCCCACCTATGACGTGGGCCCCACCTACGGCCTCACTTCCGTATAAATAGGAAGTAGGCCCGACCATCTGCTCCCACGCAAACAGCTTTTCTTCAGCTATTCGCGGAGCCAGTGGGGCTCAAACCTTATGGCGCGTTTCCATTGCAGCGGGTAGCTCGCTTTAAGCGTGCCAAGCTGTGCGGGGCCCGTTTTTGGTTGCGTTTCCACATGGCCTAGTTTTGGCCCGGGGCTACTTTTTCACCTTTTTGCTGGCCCGACTAAATCGTGGTTCTAGGGCCAGGAACAACCAGGCTGAGTCGGGCTGAGTATGCTAAACTAGAGAGAGAATCGCTGGCAAGGGGGCTACAACTACAACAAGATGAACATATTTGACCGTGATTTAATTGTAATACACGTTTCAAAATGATGCCGAAGTAACAACATACTGATACCGGTTAGTAAAAACCATGAATTAATGCTTTGACAAGTCTACAGAGAGACAGCAGGCGAAAAACCCTTTTAAAATGCGTGTTTTCTAAATATAGCTTGGCTAAGCTAACGTTATATATGCTCCGACCGTCCACACTCACAACAACGGCCTATACAGACATAAATAAACCAGCGACTGTATTCGCCATGACACAGGAAGTCTGTGGTTTGTACTTGTTTAACTTTTGTCTAGTTTCTGAACAGATATGAGGAGCTGTGAGCTCTGAGTGCTAAGAGCTAACGGCTGTGTTGTTTTTCTGGGGCTCTCATTGAAGATGACGTCACGGCTCCGCCTACACTGCGTTACTATAGTAACTGCCCCAGTTCCTAAACTGTAATGGAAGCGCAGCATTAAAGTGAGCCGGGCCTAATAAGGCCTAACCAAACCGAGCGAGGCCGAGCGAGGCCTGCAGTGGAAACGCGCCATTAGAGGGCTGCGCCTATACTCATAGAAGCTGGAGTTACAGTACGTAACCCCAGTTCTATATCGTATAAGGCTTCGCCCTCTAACGGCCCGTCTACACTACAGGCGTCAAAAAATGCTTTCAACGCTTCGCCCATTCATTTGAATGGGGTGACGTAGGATATTTTCAAACTTCGCCGAACTGCATTGTGGGTAGCATGGCAAGGCGTTGCAAGCATCGCGAGTGTCTATCGGCGTCAAAAGTTGAACAATGTTCAACTTTTGAGGCTCGATGCTTGCTCGAAGCTGGCGTCAGCCAATCAAATCCCGTTTTTGCAATTCCCGCCAGTACAAGCGCTAGCCAATCAAACCGCGTGCAAGCTGGGAGAGACAGACCGCAGTTCATTTCCTCATATTTCCAAACGAGAAATTACGGTAGCAAATCACCCGGTTCTTTACGACCAGAACTATTTACCGGGATACAAACCGGAGGAACCAGGCATGGAGGGAGGTGGCAGAGACAGTGGGTGAAACTGGTAGGTTTTCGCCTGTTTGGGGATTTTATATCCAGTTTACTTCGTTTTAACATTGCTATTGCTTTGTATGTCGGGGGCGGGAGATTCATGTGATTGGTTGTTGGTCGCGTTGCTCGCAAAAAATCGCCAAGCTTCAGACACGCCCAGCTTCAAGCTTTTTCGATGCCTGTAGTGTAGACGGGCCGTAAGGCTATCGCTATTGGGTTAAGGGCAAAGCAGGATGTAGTCCACGCCCCACTGGTCCGTCCGTTACCAGAAGTACAAAAACACATCTACTCAATTAATAACCCATGTTCATTGCGCCATGCGTAATGGAGCATCACAGTCCCTGGAAATGTAGCATTTAAAATGAATATTCTCCATGAGGGAATGAAGGTGAATACCTGTCGTTATAAAAGTAGAGACCAAAGTCCCATGTTACAACGAAAAAAGAGGGGGAAAAGGGCAGCTCTCCGAGTGCCGACAGGCAGGAGAGAGGGCACACAGTTCTGTCCCCAACATTACAGGACATTAAGTACAGGGTGTGTCAGAGAGGAATGGGAGACATCCCTCAAATAAAATTGAATAAATGAACAGGGGGAAGACCAAGATGCAGCAGTGCAAATGTCTTCCACTGACATTCCTCCGTGCAAAGCCGTAGAGGTTGAAAATTCCTCTGGTGCCGTGCGCTTGATGTTCTCCGGGGTATCCAACCCAGAGGAGACATATGTCTGTGACACAGCCTCACACAGCCAGTGTGACAGGCGTTGTGCAGACAGAGGCTGCCCTATTGAGCGCTCTCTGTAATGCACAAACAGACGCTGGGAACTGCGCAACGCAGCTGTGCGTGCCGTATAGCATGACAACGCGCGCGGGACGGAGGAGAGGAGGTGTGGCTTCCTCCTCTGATGTGTGAGGAGGAGGAAAAAAGCCATCCAAAGTTATCACTCTCGATCTAAAAAAGAGCCTGTGATCATTGTTGGCATAAAAGCCGGGCTAGGGCGCAAAAACAGCTGAGCTGCCATCTCCTTGGATCTGGAGACATGACGGAGCCACAGAGAGAGCAGACAAATCACTTTTAGCTGATGTCAGAGCCAAGAGCAGAGCTACTTTGGCTGACAAGAACTTTAGGGGGACCTGATCTAAAGGTTCAAATGGAGCTTTTCTCAGTGTGCGTAACACTAAAGCCAAATCCCATTGGGGGCCCGTAACGGGGTCCAGGCTTTTCCCTACACACCAAATGGAACGCTGTCCATTTGGCTGTGTATGATGCTCTGGTGTGTTCAGCAGCTGCGCTGGCGATCCCTGGCGATTTGTGTAGGCCGCCGCTGCTTTGTTGTCTGTTTGAATCAACACATGTTGATTGTACAGCAACGGGTCAAAAAATGCTGGATTACTCTCCATACGGAGAGTAATTCCAGCACGTTTATATGGAGAGACATGTGAGCCGGCCACTGTCCCCCCCTGCCTGCGACATGCACGTTCCTCAGCCTGCGAGAGATGCGAGAGATGCGTGAACACTGCGGTGTGTGACGTCACTCTGCCCAGGGGCACCCCCACTGACAAGACGTGGAGATTTTTCTAGTAGGTTAAAACCAAACCCACGGAAGGAGGAATGTACACCATGCATCTCCTCTGACGCACCGGGTAGATGCGCAGGCGAATAAACCACCTCTGGTGAAGGAGACCCAGGCGGATCACCCCGTGACCAGCTGATATCATGTCATGGCATCACGGAGAGGGGTGTCACCGCCCCGCGGGGTGTGACGAGCCAGAGGAGAGCTGTCACTTTCTCCACTCTCCGCTGTGAGAGTCACGCTCTCATGCGGGCTGAGTTCAATTCCACAGTTAAATGATAACCTGGGAGGGAAGAGGACAGCTCTTCTTCAGTTGATAATGAAACCCAGGCTTGAGAGATGAGATACACTGTATCGTCTGTGTAAAGCCGCTTCCTCCCTGGAGCGAGCCAGCCATAGCCGGTCGTCCAGGTAAAATAACACTCTCATCCCCATTCTGTGTAGCTGCTCCAGCCGTCTCCACCCACTTTAAAAAAGTGCGTGGAGCCAGGAATGAAAAACGCAGGAATTTGCTGTGTTTCGGGATGATGGTTACGTGGAGGAATGCATCCTTCAGGATTATGGATGTGAACTGCAGTCTCCCTGGTGAACACACTGCAGCACCTGTTTGATCGTCAGCATGGAAAAAGGCCATTCCCTTGTTGGACACTGACAGATCAAGGATGGGTCTCATTCCTAACCGCCCCGTCTCCTTCGGGACCAGAAAATAGCGGGAGTTAAAAACCCTGATTTTCTTCCCCTTGAGGAACCCTGGAAAAAGGCTTTCTTTAACCAGCGTTCCTGCCGCTCTGCACGGAGCACGAGACACTGTTCCTGGGATAATAGGGTTCCCTGTATCCCGTAGAACTGCGGGGGGGGGGGAGAGGTGAACTGCAGAGACTATCCTCTGCCCATCCGCCTGCTCATCCATCTGTCCATCAGACACACACGCCGCCACCCTGAGTAATACTCTGATAGCGCCGGCTGTACATTCTCTGAATGTGCTGTGGTTGGTGGAAAACCACGCCAGAGCCCTCCACACGTTGCATTTCACACAGGCTCTCAGTATGTCGCCATTTAGGAGAAGATTCGTAAACTGCGCGTTCACGCTCAACACCACTAAGGGATGAGCGGAGGACGGAGGTGTGTGCAGTGCTGTCCACACGAGGCGTAATAATGGCCCCCGTGGGCTCATTACGACCGTGGGTAAGAGGTACGTCTGAGACAGAGGAAAAATCCGTGCTGCCTAATAACCAAAAGGTTAAGGTAGACGGATTGAATAGTAAGCCCTGCTGTTTATTAACCAATAAGTTAAAAAAACAGCCGGCTTAGGCAGCGAGCCATGCTGCCAAGTAACCAATAGGCTATTGGCAGCCGGATTAACCCCTTGCTGCATATTATCTTCCATCTGTCCATTGAACACACGCGCCGCCACTCAGCGCGCGAACCTGCTCTGGATGTGCTGTGGTTGTCATGGTGACGAGCCACGCCCTCCATACGCTGCATTTCACACAGTCTCTCATTATGTCGCGTTTAGAAGAAGGCTCGTAAACCGGACCTTGAGGTGCGTTCACGCTCAACACCCCTGAGGGATGAGCGGAGGTGTGTGCAGTGCTGTCCACACTGTAATAATGGCACTCGTGGGCTCATTACGACCGTGTGTAGGAGGTAGGTTTGGGACAGAGGAGAAAAACCGAGCTGCCTAAAAACCAATAGGTTTTAAAGACAGCCGATTTATGCAGCGAGCCATGCTGCCTATAACCGACAGGTTAGGGGCAGCCGGCTTACCCGGTGGGCCTTGCTGCTTATTATTATCCATCTGTCCATCGAACACATGCGTCGCCACTCTGAGTAATACTCTGAGAGCGCGCGACATGCTCTGGATGTGCTGTGGTTGTCATGGTGACGAGCCACGTCAGAGTCCTCGCCGCCGTTGCCCGTGAAGCAACCCAAGAGGGGCCTGGTCCGAAAAGGCTGCGAGGGGGCCTCCACACGCTGCATCTCACACCAGCTTTCATCCTGTCTCTGTTTAGGACATTGAGGCGCGTTCACGCTCAAACCTGCTGAGGAATGAGCGGAGGTGTGTGCAGTGCTATTCACACAGTGCGTAATAACAGCCCTGGGCTCATTACGACCGTGTGTAGTAGGCACATCTGGGACAGAGGAAAAAACCGTGCTGCCTGCTAACCGACAGGTTAGGAGCATCAGGTTTAAATGTCAAGCCCTGCTGTCTAATAACCGCCTGGTTAAATACAGCTGGCTTGTGCCGCGAGCCCTGCTGCCTGCTAACTGACAGGTTACAGCCGGCTCAAACGGCGAGCCCCGCTGTCTGTTAACCGACAGGTTAACCACAGCTGGCTTATGCACCTCCACACGCTGTATTGCACAACGGCTCTCATTATGTCGCCGTTTAGGAGAAGGCTCGTAAACCGGACATTGAGGCGCGTTCACGCTCAAACCCGCTTGAGGAATGAGCGGTGTGTGGAGGCATATCTGTGACATAGGAAACAAGCCCGTGCTGTCTAATCAACCGACAGGTTTTAAATACATCCGGTTTGTGCCGCGAGCAATGCTGCCTAATAACCAACAGGCTATGAGGCAGCTGCTTATGTCATCCGGAGGAGAGCTCTCCTGAACCGGGGGAACGGGGAGATCTCATTAGGCGGCTGCCTTTCCGATGATCTCTGGGACTTCCTGGAGAATACCGTCTATACGGCAGAGCCGAAATGGCGGATAGAGGGACCCGGTGTCAGCCCGGCAGCCAAACCTATAGGCTCGGCTGTCACCGGGCCCCGCCCTGTCTCCCCCGTCCGGAGGAGAGGGAGGATAGGGCTGGGGGAACCACATGGTGATCCGTGAATGGAGGGGAAGGAGTCGCCTGACTGCTGCCCGCCACTCGGATCCAATAAATCAAGGGCTTGATCCACAGAGTAAGACTCTTGGACTAGCCAATCATCCTCGGCCGCAGCAGCGAGAGCGTCCGCTCTCCGCTGTCTGTGGGCCAGAGGGAGACGGACACAATGAATGCACGACACCTGGGGAGTGAGAGCCGTGTTTGCGTGCTCCAATCCCCGGCAGGACTCACCTGTATCGTCTGTGTAAAGCCGCTTACTCCCTGGAGCGAGCCAGCCACAGCCGGTCGTAACTCATATGTCGGGCTGACACCGGGCCCCAGCCCTGTCTCCCCCGTCCGGAGGAGAGGGAGGATGGGGCCGGGGGAACCCCATGGTGATCCGTGAATGGAGGGGAAGGAGTCGCCTGACTGCTGCCCGCCACTCGGATCCCATAAATCAAGGGTTTGGTCCACGGAGTAAGACTCCTGGACTAGCCAATCATCCTCGGCCGCAGCAGCGAGAGCGTCCGCTCTCCGCTGTCTGTGGGCCAGAGGGCCAGTGCTTCTGCAACGGAGAGCTGAAGAAAAATGGGAGCAGATGGTCGGGCCTACTTCCTATTTATACGGAAGTGAGGCCGTAGGTGGGGCCCACGTCATAGGTGGGGCCCACATCATAGGTGGGGCCCACGTCATAGGTGGGCGTGGATTAAGTCTGTCAGTGCTGCACACGTGCAGTGGGATTACCCAATAGCGATAGCCTTAGAGGGCGAAGCCTTATACGAAATAGAACTGAAGCAGACATTTTCTGTACCAGATAGTTAAGGGAGATTCAGATTTGGAGCTTACAGATGATGAGAGAGATGAAGATTTCACACCTGGGATAGAAGAGGGTCAAGTAGAAGGGGAGCAAAGATGCAGGAGGCTCCATGAGCGCACAGATACAGACAGAGAGACAGATAGGGACGAGATGGAAAGACATGGCCCTCTGTGGGCCAAGAGTAGCACGTATGTCTTATTGTTGTTTTTGTTTTAAGTGGAGCCATGCAAAATGAGAATGGCCTCAAGAATGCAAGCTTTGTTTCTGTGAGCATGGTCAAATGGAGACCACATCCATAACACTAGTCAAGATGACCCTACAGCCCGTGCTGACTGGAGTCAATGAGGTACTTTTCCCACTACATTGAAAGTTTCAAAGTCTTTGAAGATCTGGAAAGATTCACCAAAAACCAAACTAGTTTTTTATTGACCAAATAAACAGCAATGTTCAGATCAATGACTTATTTATGTTTTAAATAAAGGTGAATGTATTATTGTATTAATATCACTCTATAACCATAATACGTTACATAGTCTATCTGTTAATTTTGGCTGTCTTTTCAAACTAAAATGGTCCTGACGTCCTCTACAGTGGACATACTGTAACATTTTAAAATAAAATAAAAAAGTCTAAATTGCAAGATGTTTTTTTAACCCTAAATAGGTAGGAAATCACAAAAAAAAGGAAATTGGAAGACACTTTTTTCCCCCGGGTCCCAGGAGGATACAGCTGCAGAGGGGATCAAACCTCAGACCTTTGAGACAGATCAGAGCTTCAAGGTCCTCCTCAAAGTGTAACAAGGCTCTACCGTTTGCACATAAAAACACATCAAGATTGGCTAAAACAATATGAATGTTACGAAACAACCAAATTACAAGTATCTAAAACACAGGACTGAGGATACTTTTTCAATGTCCTATTGCTGTTTATTTATTTTTTAAATAATAAATTAATGAACAATCTTCAAGGAAAGCTCATCAATTTCAACTCAAGTTCTTTTTTTTTCATTTTGTAAATTGCCCTTATATATTTAAGTGTTGCATGAATTTAAACAGAATTGTCCAAATAATTAAGCATTCAACCAAGTTTTCACTATTCTACCAGTCTATCCAGTTCATAAATCAGCTACACAAGAATGACCCAGTGTGTTGGGCCTCTGCTTCCCCCTGGACCCAGCGGCCTGAACACAGGGAGGACAGCATCACGTTCCCCTGGTCCTGCAGGTGCTGGACTGCATGAAGTGAGACACTGGAAGAAATAATCTAATCTTAAAATATTTCTGATTTCACAAACACTAACAAGCTGTTGTTCAGCACCTGAGTTTAGATTATTAGGATGCTAACAATGTAATGTTATAAACATTTGAATTTCAGGTGGCTTAAGTAGGGTTTTCAGAATAAATGTACCTAAATAAATGTTGCTGTAATTACATCCCCATATCATCAGTCATAGATTGAAAACCAACTTGGCCATTTATCTTTTTTTCTTATTTTTTCCTGACTTAATTCATCCACATATAATATTAATATTAATAATAATAATCATCATCATCATAGCAATAATTACAATAATCATAATAAACTGATTAGAGAGTGGTATATACTAGGGGTGTAATGGTATCCGTATTCGTCCCGTACCGTCACGGTTCAGATGTCACGGTTCAGCACATGCAGTCACACGGCGAATATGTATGGGCATAGATATGTCTCATCATTATTTGTGTGAACATGCAAATTATTTGTGTGTAAATATGTGATTTGTAAATGCAAAACACCATCCACAAATGCATTTAAAAGATTTGCAAACTCACAAATAAATTTGCAAGTGTAAAATGGATCTGCAAATACGCTAAATATTTTCACAAATAAAAAAAAGATCTGTGAATATCTCTTTAACATTTACAACTTTCGATTAGGCATTTGTGAATTCATTTTGTATTTGTCGACCAAAAATGCGCTTGCGGATCTCAAATCTCTGCTCGCGGATCTCACATTTCTGCTTGTGGATCGTCTTTTTACACACACGGAATTTTGAGACATATTTTCCTATGAAGGTAGATATGGTGCAAAATGCGAGCGTGTAAAACCTGATGTGAGCACTTGCAGAAAAAAAATCTGAGTTTGTGTGCATACATTTACACTTGTATAAAATATCCACGTAACTGTGAACCAAATGTACACTTGTATAAAATATCCACGTAACTGTGAATGTTTTACAATTTGACGAATCTGCTCGGTGGCAGTATACATCGACGAATCTGCGGTCTTGACTTTTGCTACACTTCTTGCGATAAATGTGTCGCAAAAGTAATTTTCACCTGTAGATGTGGAGGAGGGAGGGGGGTTGGAGCGAAGGGGCGGAGCTATCAGAACAACGAGGCTTGGGTCAGTCACACAGTCACAGCCACAGTCAAGTCGAACCGGATGACTGCGGGGCTAACGGTTCGCTAACGGTTCGCTAACGGTTCGTGTCACTACCGCTGACAGGGCGCGTCAATCAACGGTACGTTTTGCCCATTACTTGCCCAGTATTACTTTGAATATTATTATTGTGATTGAGGATTAAATCCGCTTTAAAGACCACCGTTTTATATCGTGCAGTATAGCGGCAAAAATAACGTCAGTTAGCCAGCTAACGTTAGCTTTGTTGAGTTTATGCTAGCTAAACAAGTAGTGGTTGTAGTCTACAGCAGTAATTAATATATTATAGCCTACTGCTTTGGCACTAACGGTTGATAACCGTTTATGAAAATAAAACCAATTGAACTGTACTGAAATAATGACACGTTTTATAATTGTCTTGGGCTCCTGCTGTGTTTTTAAAGCCTTTGTAAATTATCCATGCTATTTAGCTAACGTCGAAGTAGTGTATGTGAAATCAACCTCACAATAAGATGTGTGTATATTACAATTATTAATGTCATATTTCAAGATGATTACTTAGATGTTACAATATGGTTCGTTGAGCTGGAGTTCATTATTGAGCTTACACGTTAACGTCACAGTCATCTGAAGAACAAACCCAAACCTTGTTGTTTTTATTAATTGTATTACCAAATGGGTATCAAATAAACAGTAAGCATTGGTAACCCAACTTCCAAAGTTACAGTAAAATAAAAAGGACCCTGACTCGGACAATAAACAATCCAACATATTCAACAGAAGAGAATCAGTTATATTGTTTGTACACATGGTACTTTACATATATATCTATTTGTTTAAGGTGTCCAGGTGATGCAGACAGGCTGGACCAGAGAGTGAGAGACAGAACTGGACTCCTCACATCAGTGAACTTCAGCACAGGTACAAAGACTCTTTTTTTCATACTGTACAAAGAATCAAGAAAAATATTGGTTTAAATAAATGAAGTATTGACTTTAATACACTGATATGTATTCCATTAAACAATACTAAATACTAGATCACCTACACATTAGTGAAGTTGAGGGTTTTTTCCATGCAAAAGGTTACATTTAGATGTTAACAAGCAATATGACTTTGTCAGCTTTCTAATTTAATGTATTGAAGGCAAAGATATTTAACACATAGTGAGAACTGCTACTATTTATCTCTCAATATTGTCTGTAAAAAACATGGTAAAAGTGATTCTTTCAGTGAGACAACAGAGCAAGCTTCTACAGTTCCACTACGTTTTGATAACAGTTAAATATTATTTTGATAATAACATATATTTCAATGTTGATGAATTTCATACTGTTCATTCATAATCTGATTACAATAAAACAATTATTATATCAACAGCCCCTAAACACACCTCTTTCATAAATAACACACTTGTTCTGCAATAATGTTTTATGTTTCCTGTCATTTTTGTTAGGAAAGGACATGCCTGAAAGACATAACTCAGCATCTCCTCTTTCTCTGAGGGTCAAGAAGAACATCCAAGAGGAACCTTAAAAGCTGATGTTATGAGATTTTAAGACCAGTACAGGACATTCACTAAAACTACTTATATTGTGAAAACAAAGATCTGCACACCAAATATTTTTGTAGTCTATCAGGACCATCATTTGTTTGTGACGCTGCCTGCACCTCAGAGAAGGGGTGGTTATAGTCAGGCTTATAAAGTGGCAAAACACACAGTCAGCTATGCATCTATTTCCACATCTACACTCCATCAGCTGATTATTTCTATTTGCCTCACTTTATGAGCTTCACATCACTCGTGCCTTGTACCGCAGAGTTTGCAACATCACAAATAAATGGGGCCAATCTTCAGTCAGATGTGAATGTGTAATCTAACATTTTCAGTAAGAATAATGGACAAAAGGAATGCAAATACAATTTATTGAAATGTGAACCAAAAGTTAATCAAACATGTTTTAAATAAAAAGCACATATGGACAGAAGGTGTAAACCTATTAAATGTATAAGTAAACAGATGTAGTCAAATAACGTGACAGACTAGGCCTGTGCAGTTGGTATCAGCTTTGCCCAGCATGGATTCCTCCATCAGGCCTGGTCCTCCTCGCAGAGGAAAGACCCTCAGTCCTCTCCAAACCAACAGACAGGACGTCCATCACACGGAGGTTTCTCCCTGAAGTCTCTGCAGCCCTCTGGACACCAGGCTGTCTCAATCCGTCCACACTGAATATGAGAGGGGGAAAATGAAAATAATAAATGCTTTAGACAATAAGAAATATAAAGTTAACTGTTGAGTTACTCAGTTTTTTTAGATTATCAATATTATTACTGTATAACTAATATATCAGGTTAAGAGGCACATTCAAATAAAGATTGGTCTTTAAATACATTTTGTCTTTTGAATTGTTTGTCTAAAGTCAAGGATCTAGAACTGGTACTTAGATTTAATGATACAGTCTGGTTATTATGCTGTTTGGAGGAGGCCTCACAGGTAAGAGCACTAACTAGCTACCATCACATGTACCTTAGCTTGACTTAAATGTATTAAACGTATAATTAAGTGATATCAAAATATAAATAACTAATGTCATGCAAACATATTAATATTTGCTTGATTCCAGAGTTGAATTTAGCACAATTGCATACAAACGTGAAGGGATTTTAAGATTCTGAAGTCTTCGTTCTAAATAGAAAATAGCATGGATAATTTACAAAGGCTTTAAAAACACAGCAGGAGCCCAAGACAATTATAAAACGTGTCATTATTTCAGTACAGGTTTTACACGCTCTCGCATTTTGCACGATATCTACCTTCATATTTTCCGCTGGTCTCGGCTAAAATCTACTCGTGTCACTCGGTTATTTTCGGAAACCACGTGATGGCCCGCTGATGAGGACATTTCCGCATGATTTCAAAGTAAGAGCATGATGGTTTGTTTAATGTGCTGTTTTTTTATTATAATGAACAGCGGAACGTTAGATGCATTCTTACTTCACCATCATCATGTTATAGTGATACAGTTAGTTTGTGTTAGTTTATTGGTTCAATCAGGGGCGTCGCCTGGACCTGGAAACATTCAGGGCTTAGCCCACAGTGGCGGCGCTACAGTCAAATGTTCTACTGCAAGACTCCCCAAACGCACATACATAATTGCGCCATCTAGTGTCACAAACGTATGCCTGCATTAGCTTTGTTACGGCAATGGATTGTGGGAGATTCTCATAGCACGTGAGGATCTCTTGAGGGTAAGGTGCCTGTATTATGTCGGTGGACAAAATGTATGTTTTTATTTTCTAAGGACAATAACGTACTGTTGTGTTTGTGTAACAAGCCCCGCTATGCAGGGCGCGATGACAGATAGTATTCCTGCAAAACAGGAGAAATGATGAACAACCAAATTCTTAGCTGCTCGTTTGGCGGGTCTTGCCAGAATTTATTATTCATTTGGCACACACAATTGTTAATGCCCTTAACCATTTGACACAACACACACACAAAATACTTAGGATATAAACCTGGAAAATATGTAAGTACAAAATGTATAGGAGCTGTAAACAATTACATTTACTTGCATTCACTTTGATCAAAGCTCAGGTATGCTACATTAAAATAGCGACCGCCATTACACACACGCACACAGCAACCACGAGGCAGTCTCCTACGCAGCATTGAAGACAATAAATAACGTCCAAACACCACTTCAAACACTAGGACATCGTGACACAACACTACCGTGGATTCTTATAACACTTGTGACAATATGTACACAAAACTGACCTGCAAAACAGGAGAAATGATGAACAACCAAATTCGTAGCTGCTCGTTTGGCGGGTCTTGCCAGAATGGCAAGCCAACGGCAGCACCGTCTCCACATCAGTCCGTTTACGGCAGGCGCTAATCACAACAAACCCGTTTACGGCAGTGTTAACCTGCCATCTACTGCCCCCTGCTGTCCATTGTTAAACAGGTTTCTAAAATGATATTAACTATAAACATACAATTGTGATCACACACTGTGTGGGTCACATTTGTTTCGTTTAATGTTAATTATTTAATGCTCACAGTCACAGCAATATGTTTTTTGTGTGATTGGCTATTTGCAGTGGCGAGCCGTGACTTTTATACCTAGGCCCTCTGACCCCCACCCCTTCCCTCAAGTTATTATGTCACAGCAGAGTATACTTCAGCGGAATATCAAAACAACGGCCCGGGGTGCAAAACGCATCAATGAAAGCGACCCTCGACCACACAAAACAACACCTGTAAATAACCCTATTTGTGTTCTTTGAAATTGAAAAGGATATTGCATTGTGTTTGTTACTTTCGTTGCAGTTGTATGTCTTAAGTGTAATTTGGCATGCTTTTATTTTGAAGGCGAGTTAACGCTGTTGACAGGAAGTTGTTGTTGCTATGGAAACAAGAAAAGTTGCACAGCGGGCGGAACTTGTCATAAAGTCCGCGATAATAACACCCACCCATTTAGAGGGAAGATATGATTGGTCAATTGTACTGTCATTTGACATTACTCTCGTTTTAGTTACTATAGCGGGCCCTCTGTGAATTCATAGCTGGAAGTCCAACAGCTCCTGTCTTCACAGACTCGCAGAGAGGGGCTTCTTTCATTTAACCCTTCACATTCCAACAGAAACTGAATAGGTAGATTCGAAGGATTTATTTCTTTGGAAATGTTATTTTAAATACAATTAAATCAAGTTATTTTGGTAAAACTAATGAAAAATATAACTAAAATGTTTTTAAATATTATTTTGTAGAATAATATCTCTTCGCTGGCCTGGGAGCGCCTTGGGATCCCCCAGTCAGAGCTGGTTGATGTCGCCAGGGAAAATAAAGTTTGGGGCTCTCTGCTGGAACTGCTACCCCCGCGACCCGACCACGGATAAGCGGGAGAAGATGGATGGATGGATGGATTTGGTAGAATATCTTAGGCCCTCACAGAGTTTTTTTAAGTTTAATGTTTCACATCGCTTATGAAACATATACTATCACTATACGATCACTGATATTTTGTTGTTGACTGGACACTTCTTTTTTAAAAGAGATAGCATGTGAGGATCTCTTAAACAATGAAGCTCACATGTCCTTTTTATATGCTGTCCATTGAAATGCAGGAAAGTAATCACCAACTGTGAGTAAGGAATCAGGATCAACTGTGTACTACTTACTGTAAGGTAGCTTCTAGCTTCATGTCGAACACTGACAGTAAGTCAACATTTCCCAGAGAGCTTTCTTTGAAATCACCAAGTAACGCTAAAAAACACAACATTTATATTGTATGACAAAGTGTTTATTTAATATATCTGGCTAGCTATAGCTACTTGCTAACGGTTTAGCTTACCCGCGCGATTCAAAGTAACGTCAACGTAGCTGTAATTTATGCTTTGCTTACATGTTCACATAACTTGTACATTTACTGACAGGTACATACCTTGTTCACCTGGCTCAGGTGGTGGCTCTGGGGTTGTTGTGTGAGCCACACGCTGCTTTTAATTGAACTATTCATATCTTAGACTGCACTGTAACTTTTATCCATGTACTTTTTTTCTTTTAATGTTTAATTGACTGCCATGTATTTTTTTCTTTTAATGTTTATTTTATTAGCTTTTCTTTTTAATGACTGATTTTAAATGCCATTTTCTTAATCTCTTTCATTTTTTGTAAAGCACTTTGAATTGCCTTGTGTTGAAAAGTGCTATATAAATAAACTTGCCTTGCCTTGCCTTGCCTTGCCTTACCACTTGAGAATTGCCGTCTTTTTTATTAAAAAAATGTCTAATGTCCATCTTCAGAATCTCCGCGTCCGGGGCTGACAATTTAAAGTTTAAACATTGTTAAAGAGGAGAGGTACGTACCTGTCAGCCAATAAAACACGTTTATTTCCATGCAACTCTCTGATTGGTCTGGTGGCGTCGTCTTGCCTCTGTGTTGCATTCACTGAACATGGGAAATTACATTTCTGCCGTCCGTCCTATAGGTAAAGTAGGTTAATGTATTATATTATTGAGGGAGAATTTGTCCGGGGCTAAAGAAAAAACATCCGGGGCTAAAGCCCCGGATGCCTACCCCAGACGACGCCCCTGGGTTCAATATAGCATATATCAAGCACTTTCGTTGATGTTGAAGTACAGGCTATAGCCTACGCCACTTTCGGGTCCCGGGGGAGCAGCTGGCAGCCCAGATAAAACTCTTTCTTCATTGTGTGTTGTGTATTCAGTCAAGCGGGTCAAAGTTACAAAGCACTTCACATCTTATTAATCGGCCTAATTTTACTTTACCAGTGCAGTAATAAAGTAATCTGTAGAAAAGCACCGTATTTAGGTTAGCCTTCAGAGTAAGGCTACATTAAATGTTATAATATTCATCGTGTCCTTTCTACTGTATATGCAGGGGTGCACATAACTGGTACGCAGGTACGAATGCCCGGCAACAATCTGAAATGCGTACCGTCACTTGTGGCCCAACTGCATTTGCGTACCGACGTAGGCTACTTGTGAAGCTTTTCCAGAAGACTGTTAGATCACCGGACGACAGAGTCGGTCTCCATGTGCACAGACAGGGCTGCTGTTAACGTCGGTCTGTACAACGGAACTGTGCCAAAACTACGCCAACCGGCTGCGGAGGGAGACACTCCCCCCCCCCCTTCACTGGAGAACTGCACTAAAACAGCTGATCACAACGTTCACGCTCTGTGGTCATGAAGTTCCGCACTAGCACCCGGCTGCCAGCTGCTCCCCCTGGGATCCGAAAGTGGCGTATAGCCTGTAGTTCAACATCAACGAAAGTGCTCGATATATGCTGTATTGAACCAATAAACTAACTCAAACTAACTGTATCACTAAAACATGATGATGATGGTGATAAAGAATGCATCTAACGTTCCGCTGTTCATTATAATAAAAAACAGAGCATTAAACAAACCATCATGCTCTTACTTTGAAATCATGCTGAAAGTCGTCATCAGCAGCAACATGGTTTCCGAAAATAACCGAGTGACACGAGTAGATTTTAGCGGAGACCGGCGGAAAATATGTCTCAAAATTCTGTGTGTGTAAAAAGACGATCCACAAGCAGAAATGTGAGATTTGAGATCCGCAAGCGCATTTTTGTTCAACAAATACAAATTGGATTCACAAATGCCTGATCGAAAGTTGTAAATGTTAAAGAGATATTCACAGATCTTTTTTTTATTTGTGAATATTTAGCGTATTTGCAGATCCGTTTTACACTTGCACATTTATTTGTGAGTTTGCAAATCTTTTAAACGCATTTGTGGATGGTGTTTTGCATTTACAAATCACATATTTACACACAAATTATTTTTATGTTCACACAAATAATTATGAGACATATTTATGCCCATAATTATGCCTTTTTTTACGAGTGGGAAAAAAGTCTGTCACTCAGGGCAGTCAATTCAATTCAAAACCTTTATTTATCCAGGTAAAATCCCATTGAGATCAATGATCTCTTTTTCAAGGGAGACCTGCAGCAGTAGGTTCCACAAGAAGACATAAAAACATAAACAACAGAACAACAAAAGGACATCATACGGCAAAATGTACAGGGATTACAATTTACATATTTAACCACATGTACAGGTACCAACAGCATCTGATTTTGTAGCATCCAACCGAGCTTTAAAAACATGTAGTGGTACTAGCTTGGTAATTTTCCATTCTTTTTGCAGACTGTTCCATGTTAGTGGAGCTGCACATCTAAAAGCTTTCTTCCCTAAGACAGTCCTAGCACTTGGCACATTTAATAAAACCACAGCATGCGATCTCAGGCAATAAGTACTTTCAATTCGCAGAGAGATCAGGAAGCAGATATAAGATGGTCGTTTATCCAACATGGCTTTGTAAATGAAAAAGTACCAGTGACTGAGCCTCCGTACAGTAAGTGATGGCATAACCGCCTTGGTATACAGGGTAAAGTGATGCGTAAGTGCTTTACAATTTGTCAAAAATCTCAGTGCACTGTGATACGCAGCATCTAATTTGCTCAGGTAATTGGCAGGTGCATTCATATATAACAAATCACCATAATCCAGCACAGGTAAAAAGGTCACAGTGACTAGCCTTTTCCTGGCCTCAAGCGAGAAACAGGACCTATTTCTGTAAAAGAAACCTAGCCTAACCCTCAGCTTTTTAAGCAGGTTATTGACATGACGTTTAAAAGTGAGACAGTCATCAAGCCAGATACCCAAGTATTTGTAACAGGTAACCACTTCAAGTTGTATTCCTTGCGTAGTTACAATATCCAAAGCAGTCTCTGGTGTATTTTTATCTTTAGCTTTCGAAAAGTGCATTACCTTGGTTTTATCCACATTTAAAAGAAGCTTAAGCTCAGAGAGCTGAGCCTGAATAATGTTAAAAACAGCCTGTAATTTAACAACAGCCTCGTTAATCGAGGGACCTGCACAGTACATCACGGTATCGTCCGCATTAAAAATGTAAGGTTGCTCCTTCGACATTTTCACCTAAACTATTAATATAGATAGAGAATAATAGCGGACCTAAAACTGAACCTTGTGGTACACCATTAGTGATGTTTAACCACTCAGAAGACAGCCCATCAAACTGAACACATTGGGACCTTTCAGAGATGGCTGGACATGCCTATACTGACCAGCCTTTGCTTCAAAATGCGATGATCGACAGTATCAAACGCTTTGGATAGGTCAACAAATAGAGCTGCACAACTCTGCTTATTATCTAAAATACTCGTAATATCATTTACGACTTTCATTGTGGCAGTGATGGTGCTATGTTGCTTTCTGAAGCCTGACTGATGTTTAGACAGGATGTCATTGTTACATAAAAACACCTTTACCTGTTCACTCACTAGGCGTTCAAGAACCTTGGCCAGAACTGACAATTTAGAGATGGGTCTATAAATGTTTAATAAGGTGGCCTCCCCTAATTTTAGTAGTGGCAGGACATAAGCTGACTTCCATACTTTTGGGATTTTGTTCATGCTGAGAGAGAGGTTAAAAAGAGTAGTAAGAGGTGGAGCAATAACATCTGCAGCTATCTTTAAAAAGAAAGGTTCTACGTTGTCCGGACCAGCCGGCTTTTTAGGATCTAGCTTGGTTAAGACTTCACGAACAACATCAACAGTAAAAGGAGTAAAACTGAAAGGGTTTTCCAGACCACATTGTTCTGAGTCACCGACTGTGCTGTTCACAGAAGCAGAATTAGAAACAGAATGAAACAGAGAGCCACAGGACAACAAAATGCTCATTAAAACAATTTAGTATGGTGGCCCTATCCGATATAGTGCCAGATACTGTGGTAAGGCACAGAGGTAGCTCATTACGGATATCACCGGTGGATATCGATTGTATGGCTTTCCAGAATTTTCTAGGGTTGTTCAGGTTCTTTGTGGTAACTGACAGATAATACTTAGATTTAGCACTTTTGACATGTGAAGTGAAGCTATTTCTTAGCTGCCTAAAACGCAGCCATTCTACCTCTGAGCCTGAATTCCTAGCCTTTGCCCAGGCCTTGTTTCTCTCATGTAGGATAATAGATAATTCAGCAGAAAACCAAGGATTGTCTCGTCCCTTCACTCTAAATTTACGCAGGGGTGCATGTCTATCTATAATTTCCATAAAACCAAGATAAAAATAAGACCATGCAGTCTCAACATCAGCACACACATCGATTTTTCCCCAATCAAACCCAAATAGATCATGTACAAAACCCTGCTCCACAAAATGTTGTATGTCTCTCTTGATGATAATACGAGGTTTAACCTTTTGGACCTTAGTGTCCCTAATTGTGGCTACAACACAGTGGTCACTCAGATCATTCGCAAATACTCCCACAGCTGAGTATTTATAGGGAACATTAGTTAAAATGAGATCAATTAGGGAGGATTTATTTGGGGACTTAATATCAGGGCGAGTAGGACTGTCAACAATCTGAGTAACATTTAAAGAGATACAAAGGTTTTTTAAATCCTCTGACACTGCAATTAACCACTCCCAGTTAAAATCTCCAAGTAGCACTAATTCCTTGTAGTCTAGTTGCGATAAAAGATTTGCTAGCGAAGACAAGGAATCTTTGACAGCTGAGGGGGGTCTGTAACAGCCCACGACCATGACCTGTTGACCCTTTGCCACTTCTATATTTAAGGCTAAAAATTCAAATTGCTTACTGATAGATTTGGAAACTACAGCGGTTACACTGAACTTATTCTTAACATACATGGCAATGGCCACCACCTTTATTAGGCCGGTCGGTACGATACACATTAAAACCATTTAAGGCAATGTCAGAGGCCAAAATAGATTTGTTTAGCCATGTTTCTGATAAAACAATGACGTCAGCGTCAGTCGAGCTCGCCCAGATACGGACTAAATCTAGTTTACCTAACAGACTGCGCACATTCAAGTGGATGAAACCCAACCCAGACCTAGCTTTAAAATCAGCAGGAGTAGCGATCTGACTACTACTACTGGGCGGACCAGGGTTAGGTTGTACATTTCCTGACAGTAATAACAACAACAAAAACCAGGCATCTTTTCCTCTTAAGCGACACACATACATTGTCATCTACTTTAGAATCACCGGAAAAGTCTGCGAGAGTGTGATTAGAGCTTAAGAAGCAGTCCTGAAGAACCATCATCGCAGGAAAACAAAAAAGACAAACATATTTTGTCGAGCAGATTGACTGTGACAAGGCAACCGGTAATTGTTTGTGTAACACATCCGAACTTTTGCAGGGGATGCCCACTGCGGGTGGCAGAACAGACCTGAATCCAGTAGACTCCTCAGAATGACTAGAGATCTTCTCATAGTCCAAAATAGTTAACAGGCACAGCAGAATCCCGATATGGGCCATTTTCCCAGACCAGGGAACCGCGATGTTCCTGGAGCAAAATCAGCACAGCAGCAAAGGACAGGCAAAAGCAGCAGCGTGGTATCCCCGGGGTGAAAGCAGGCCTCTGCGACAGCAGAACCAGGACAGGTGGAAAGCAGGCCCCAGCCGTGTTAAAATCCTCCTCCGTACAGCAGCACACGCCCGGTGGAAGCAGGCCAAGCCCGAAGCGTGGATCCACTCCGTCTCTCCGCGACGACTCCGGGGTAAAAACCTCTCCAGTGCAGCCGTACTCTACAGGTGGGATCAGGCCTCCGTAGATCGCAGATCGCAGGCAGCAAACAGGTGGAGCCGCTCCGTCTCTTCGCGACGAGCAGGCCTCCGTAGATCGCAGATCGCAGGCAGCAACAGGTAGAGCTGCTCCGTCTCTCCGCGACGTCTCCGGGGTAAAAACCTCTCCAGTACAGCCGTACTCTACAGGTGGGAGCAGGCCTCCGTAGATCGCAGATCGCAGATCGCAGGCAGCAACAGGTGGAGCCGCTCCGTCTCTTCGCGACGAGCAGGCCTCCGTAAATCGCAGATCGCATGCAGCAACAGGTGGAGCCGCTCCGTCTCTTCGCGACGTCTCCGGAGGAAAAACACCTCAGTACAGCCGTACTCACAGGTAGGCCTCCGTAGATCGCAGACAACTACTACTTGTATAAGCAGGGATGGCTAAAAGTTTGTAAGCAGGAGAGCTAGATGCTAACAGATGCCAGATGCTAACAGGTAGTGCGAGCCTGTAGAAATTGCGACTGCCTCCAATGACGTTGCAAACCAATGATCTGTCAGCATGGGCGACCTCAAACTGCAAGACATGAGGTGAAGACACGGTGAGATACAGTGTGTGTGTGCAGTATTACACTATATATAATCCAGGGGGCGGTATTGCGCCTAAAAGCCAGCCGCCAGTAAATAACAAATGAAGAACAAGAACAAAACACAACAAAACGAACACAATACATGAAGAAGAAAAGTTAGCTATGGCGAGTTCACACAACACACAGGAGCTAGAATAACCACCTGCTTCTTTTAAATCAGGTGTGTGGGAACATTTCGGGTTCCCTGTGGACTACAACAATGATGGGGTGCGAGTTGTGGATCGGACGAGGACGGTGTGTCGGCGTTGTTCGACAGCGGTGCGGTATGCTAGTGGTAACAGGTCAAACATGCTCAATCACATCCGAGTCAGTCTCAGTCCCCAGCGAGAGGGTTTTCTCGACGGCAGGTGACATAGTTACCGCCAACAGATCTGCCCTCACTACTGACAACGTACAAACACATATTTTTGAAGAAAAACTTGAAAATAGAGTAAAGCTTGAGTACCTTTATTTAGGCATAATGGCCTCACACACTCACAAGTTAATTGCACATGTTAGACATTGCTACTAAAGGTACAGATTTTATTTTGTTTTATATTTATCATTGTATTTATTTTATATTTTGACATCAGGAGATGTTATACAGTTCTGTATTGCCTTTTATTAATTGTAATTGAAACACTTTCTTATTATTTATTTTAATATTTTCAAGACATTATTTTTAGTTGTACAGCTTATTTAACCTTTTTGTTTGACAGCCATTATAAATAATATTGCCATCTGTGTATTACTGTTTGTGGTTTGTTTTTAACTGTGTAATACAGTTAATGATACCAAATGTTAGAGTTCCTTATTTTCATACCAAAACTTGCACTACTGTTAAAAATAAATAACAGCAAAAAAAGTATGCATTTGGGACTTTTTTTTGCTTTTCCTTGTTGTACCGAACCTGTACCGAACCGTGACCCCCAAACCGAGGTAGGAACCGAACCGTGACTTCTGTGAACCGTTACACCCCTAGTATATACCCTTCTATAACCATTATTATAGAAGGGCCTCGGGCCAGCTGAGCGGAAATGGTGGAAATCCAAACACCCTGACAACCTCCTAACCTATCTGTCCCTCCTCCCCTCTTTCTCATCTTCAATCTCTCAAGCAAAAAGCACTTTCTTTCAAGATAAGATCCAATCTTCCTATTCCAATCCCAAAAAACTATTTTCTATCTTCTCCACCCTCCTCGAACCCCCCAAAGCCCCTTCCCCCTCCTCCCTTCTTCCAAGCAACTTTGTTAACTACTTTGAAAAAAAGGTTGATGATATTTGCTCTTCTTTTTCTGACTCACCTTTACTTTACCGCTGGGTCACCAGACCCACATTTCACCCACATACTAACCTCCTTTTCCCCTCTCTATTCCAAGTGAGGTTCTTACCCTCATTACTTCTGCTCATCCTACCACCTGTCCTCTGGACCCTATCCCCTCAAACCTCCTTCAGACTATCGCTCCTGATATTCTACCGTTTCTCACCCATTTCATCAACACTTGTCTAACTTCTGGTCACTTTCCAAACAGTCTCAAGGAGGCAAGAGTAAACCCTCTCCTAAAGAAATCCACTCTCAACCCGTCCGATGTTATAAACTACAGGCCTGTCTCTCTCCTCCCATTCCTGTCTAAAACACTTGAATGCGCTTATCTCCATCAGAACAACCATCTTGATCCACACCAGTCTGGTTTCAAGGCAGGTCACTCCACAGAAACTGCTCTCATTGCTGTCTCTGAGGAACTGCACACACTGCCAAAGCAGCATCCCCCTCCTCTGTCATCATCCTGTTGGACCTGTCTGCTGCATTTGACACGGTGAACCATCAGATCCTCCTTCACACTCTCCAAGAATGTGGAGTTTCAGGCTCTGCACTTTCCCTCTTCACCTCATACCGCAAAGACCGTACCTACAGGGTAACTTGGAGAGGGTCTGAGTCCGACCCTTGTCAATTAACTACAGGGGTCCCTCTCTGAAGAACCAGCACCTTACCGTGGTAGAGAGGTTTGTGTGCCCTGATGAACCTGGGGGCTGTGTTGTCTGGAACCTTGTGTTCCTGGTAGGGTCTCCCATGGCAAATTGGTCTCAGGTAAGGGGCCAGACTAAGATTGGTTAAAAAGACCTCATGAAAGAAACAACAAGAAGTGAGGATACCCGGCCCGGAGGAAGCCCGGGGTCCCTTTCTGGAGTCAGGCCCAGAAGGAGGACTCGTCGGCGAGTGTCCAGTGGCCGGGCTTGCCACGGAGCCCGGCCGGGCCCAGCCCGAAAAGGCAACGTGGGCAACACCTCCGCTTCTCCGTCCCGCGGGCCCACCACCTACGGGAAACAGCGATGGGGTCGGGTGCGCTGCCAGAAGGGTGACAGTGAAAGCGGAGGGTCTCGACGGACCAGACTCGGGCGACAGAAGCTGGCTTTGGGGACGTGGAACGTCACCTCTCTGGGGGGGAAGGAGCCGGAGCTTGTGCGGGAGGTGGAGCATTACCAGTTGGATCTGGTTGGGCTCACCTCTACGCACAGCGTCGGCTCTGGAACCTTACTTCTGGATAGGGGTTGGACTCTATTCTTCTCCGGAGTTGCTCAAGGTGTGAGGCGCCGGGCGGGTGTGGGGATACTCACAAGTCCCCGGTTGTGTGCTTCGTTGTTGGAGTTTACCCCAGTGGATGAGAGGGTAAACCTCCCTACGCCTGCGGGTTATGGGGGGAAAACACAAAATAAAAAGTTCAGAGTATACGGCCTTCTTCGAGACCCTGGAAAGAGCCCTGTATGGGGCTCCTGAAGGGGACTCTTTAGTCACTTGGAGGGGCGTGATTGGGAGGAACGGCCCCCCTGATCTGAACCGGAGTGGTGGTTTGTTACTGGACTTCTGTGCTAGTCATGGATTGGCCATAACAAATACCATGTTCGAACATAAGGATGCTCATAAGTGTACGTGGTACCAGAGCACCCTAGGCAGAAGGTCCATGATCGATTTCGTTATCGTATCATTGGACCTGAGGCCGTATGTTTTGGACACTCGGGTAAAGAGAGGGGCGGAGTTCTCAACTGATCACCATCTGGTGGTGAGTTGGGTCGAGTGGTGGGGGAAGCCTATGGATAGACCTGGTAAGCCCAAACGTGTAGTTCGGGTGAACTGGGAACGTCTGGAGGAGGCCCAAGTTCAGGAGGCCTTCAACTCACACCTCCGGCGGAGCTTTTCAGGCATTCCTGTGGAGGTTGAGGACATTGAACCAGAGTGGTCGGTGTTCAAAGCCTCTATTGCCGAAGCCGCGGCGGGGAGCTGTGGTGTCAAGGTCCTAGGTGCCTCAAGGGGCGGTAACCCTCGAACCTCCTGGTGGACACCGGTGGTCAGGGAAGCCGTCCGACTGAAGAAGGAGGCCTTCAGGGATTTGTTATCCCGGGGGACTCCCGAAGCAGTTGCAAGGTACCGACAGGCCCGAAGGGCAGCAGCCTCATCCGTGGCCGAGGCAAAGCAGCGGGTGTGGGAGAAGTTCGGAGAACACATGGAGAAGGACTTTCGGGCGGCACCAAAGTTGTTTTGGAAAACTGTCCGACACCTCAGGAGGGGGAAGCAGGGAACCATCCAAGCTGTGTACAGTAAGGATGGGACGTTGTTGACCTCAACAAATGGAGTGTTAGGGCGTTGGAAGGAACACTTTGAGGAACTCCTGAACCCGACAACTCCGCCCTCCCTCTATGTTAGAGGCAGAGCTGGAGTATGACGGGGGATCAACACCAATCTCCCGGGGGGAGGTCACTGAGGTCGTTAAACAACTCCACAGTGGCAAAGCCCCGGGGGTGGATGAGATCCGCCCAGAAATGCTGAAGGCTCTGGGTGTTGAGGGACTGTCATGGTTGACACGTCTCGTCAACATTGCGTGGAAGTCGGAAATGGTACCGAAGGAGTGGCAGACCGGGGTGGTGGTTCCCCTTTTTAAAAAGGGGGATCAGAGGGTGTGCGCCAATTACAGAGGCATCACACTACTCAGCCTCCCCGGGAAAGTTTACTCTAAGGTACTCGAAAGGAGGGTCAGGCCGATTGTCGAACCTCAGATTGAGGAGGAACAATGTGGATTCCGTCCTGGTCGTGGAACGACGGATCAGCTTTTTACTCTCGCAAGGATCCTGGAGGGGGCCTGGCAGTACGCTTATCCGGTCTACATGTGTTTTGTAGACTTGGAGAAGGCGTATGACCGAGTTCCCAGGGAGCTACTGTGGGAGGTGCTGCGGGAGTATGGGGTCTCTACTCAGGGCCATCCAATCTCTGTACTCCCAAAGCGAGAGCTGTGTCCGGGTCCTCGGCAGTAAGTCGGACGCATTTCCGGTGAGGGTTGGCCTCCGCCAGGGCTGCGCTTTGTCACCAATCCTGTTCGTAATATACATGGATCGGATTTAGAGGCGTAGTCATGGGGGAGGGGGTCTGCAGTTCGGTGGACTAAGGATTGCACCACTGCTTTTTGCAGATGATGTGGTTCTGATGGCTTCATCGGTCTGCGACCTTCAGCACTCACTGGATCGGTTCGCAACCGAGTGTGAAGCGGCTGGGATGAGGATCAGCACCTCCAAATCTGAGGCCATGGTTCTCAGCAGGAAACCGATGGACTGTCCACTCCAAGTAGGGAATGAGTCCTTACCCCAAGTGAAGGAGTTCAAGTATCTCGGGGTCTTGTTCTCGAGTGAGGGAACAATGGAGCGTGAGATGGGCCGGAGAATCGGAGCAGTGGGAGCGGTACTGCAGTCGCTTTACCGCACCGTTGTGACGAAAAGGGAGCTGAGCCAGAAGGCAAAGCTCTCTGTCTACCGGGCCATTTTCGTTCCTACCCTCACCTATGGTCATGAAGGATGGGTCATGACCGAAAGAACGAGATCGCGGATACAAGCGGCCGAGATGGGTTTTCTCCGCAGGGTGGCTGGTGTCTCCCTTAGGGATAAGGTGAGAAGTTCGGCTATCCGGGAGGGACTTGGAGTTGAGCCGCTCCTCCTTTGCGTCGAAAGGAGCCAGTTGAGGTGGTTCGGGCACCTAGTTAGGATGCCACCTGGGCGCCTCCCTAGGGAGGTGTTCCAGGCACGTCCAGCTGGGAAGAGACCAAGGGGTAGACCTAGGACCAGGTGGAGGGATTATATCTCTTCGCTGGCCTGGGAGTGCCTTGGGATCCCCCAGTCAGAGCTGGTTGATGTCGCCAGGGAAAAGGAAGTTTGGGTCTCTCTGCTGGAACTGCTACCCCCGCGACCCGACCACGGATAAGTGGGAGAAGATGGATGGATGGATGGATGGATGGTCCCTCAGGGCTCTGTTCTTGGTCCCCTCCTCTTCTCCCTGTACACAAACTCGCTCGGATCAGTCATTAGCCCGCATGGTTTTTCATACCACTACTACGCTGACGACACCCAATTAATTCTGTCCTTTCCCCACTCAGAGACCCAGGTCGTCGCACGCATCTCTGCTTGTCTAGCGGACATCTCTCAGTGGATGTCTGCTCACCACCTCAAGCTCAACCTTGACAAAACTGAACTGCTTTTCCTTCCGGGAAAAGATTGTCCCACTCTTGACCTGACAATCAACATCGGCACCTCTGTTGTTTCCCCGACTCAGACTGCAAGGAATCTGGGTGTGACCCTAGATAACAACCTGTCCTTCACTGCAAACATCGCTGCTACAACCCGCTGCTGCAGATACACGCTTTACAACATCAGGAAGATACGTCCCCAGTTGACTCAGAAAACAATGCAGGTTCTGGTCCAGGCTCTCGTCATCTCACGCCTAGACTACTGCAACTCCCTCCTGGCTGGTCTACCTGCATGTGCCATCCGACCTCTGCAGCTCATCCAGAATGCAGCGGCTTGTCTGGTCTTCAACCTTCCTAAATGTTCCCACACCACGCCGCTCCCTTCACTGGCTTCCAGTAACTGCTAGAATCCACTTCAAGACACTGGTACTTGCGTACCATGCTGTGAATGGATCTGGCCCTTCCTACATCCAGTAGATGGTTAAACCGTACACCCCAGCACGTGCACTTCGCTCTGCATCAGCCAAACAGCTCGCTGCAACCCGCACTGCGAGGGGGACCCAAGTTCCCATCAGCAGAAACACGTGGGTTTGCTATCCTGGCTCCAAAATGGTGGAATGAGCTCCCCATTGAAATCAGGACAGCAGAAAGCTTACACACCTTCCGGCGCAGACTGAAAACTCATCACTTTCGACTCCACTTTGAGCGATATAATTACTAACAAAGCACTTATATACTAATAAAGGACTGGCTTATCTAAAGCCAGTTGAGTAGCACTTGAAATGTTTTTGCTCTATGAAACCTGATGTACTTATATGATTCTGTTTTCTTCAAGTTTGTATCTTGTTGGTTGAATGCACTTATTGTAAGTCGCTTTGGATAAAAGCGTCAGCTAAATGCAATGTAATGTAATGTAATTATTGTTTAAATCCATGCTCAGTGTTTTTTGGCCAATTAAAAAAAGGAGCATTAAAGTTATGTTCTATGTTTTCGCACAGCTATGTGTGTGTTGGCAATTAAAACTGGAAAAAAATGATATACTGACATTAATACTTGTAATAATTCAGCTTTTTTTATGCTAATGTGCAGGATTATTGCTGCTCTGAGTTTGTATCTCCATGGTTGACTGCACTTAAAGTGGCTTTGGATAAAAGCGTCTGCTGAATGAAATGAAATGCATCTCAAAATATTCTCTTTGCATCATTTTAACTGAATCTTGGTGCATCCTCTGACCTGCGATGTAAATCAAACTGTTCTGGGTGTTAAGTAAAAATTGCTTCTATTATTTCAGACAGTGAGAGCTCCTGTGTGTGATGTCAGGCTGCAGAATCTGATAGTGGAGCTGGCAGTGAGTCAGCTCTCCGTCTAAAAAGAGGCTGAGTCACCAAACGGACACCAGGTGTGGTCACTCTTTGTCTCTTCCTCTCTCCTTATCGCACCCTATCTTTGAAGACTGAAGTGGGTGAATCACTGAGTTCAGGACTCGCTCTTTCTGACTGAGTGGATCCATTTATCCTTGTCTTTCTGCTGTTCAGACACTAAGTGGCATTGTGCTGGAGGGGCATGTTGTTTCAGGAAGATGAAATACAATCCAGAAAGGCCGGTTTGAGCAATACTTCCCTGAGTTTGGAGGCTTATCAGATGCCAAAACCCTGCACAGCTGTGTGACACAGGGTTTTACAACACATTTATCACGGAGGCAATCTTTTTTATCCTCCTGCTGATGACTGCCGGATAACAGGAGGACTTTGGTTTTCAAGTTACAAAGCTTCCAGGAAGGTGCACTCCTATATACTTTTATTACAACCCTCTAAAAAATAATTAATGTAATGTCTGAATTATGTTGAATAGGGCTGCCTGTTAAAAAATATACTGAATCTGTAGAATAAAGAGTTAATAAAAAATAGACTTATCTGCATATGTTAACTGATTAATAGTGCAATTTGTAATGGCTTTGTTATTTCAGCGTGTTGTTTTTGGGCGTGGAAGTTATCTCTCTTACATTGTGGTGACATGTTTTTGGACTACAGGATCATTTTGTTCATTTTCTATGTTGAATGACTTGTGTTTTTCTCTGTTGTACTTGGTAAGTGTTACAGTGAGACAACATTTACAATACCTAGACCCAGAAAGCTGAACAGCTAAATGAAATTCACCTAGCTATGATTTTGGCGTTGCTTTTTAACGAATTTAAAACCCTCCTGTTACATTCAGGGTCAAATTGACCCGTTTGAAAGTTTGAAAATCTACGAAAAATACTTTCAAGTATTTTTTTTGTATGAAACTTCTTCTACTTACCTTAATTAGTGTAATAAACAAGTAAAATGAAAATGGTTCATGTCATGCATTTGGAACCCCCCCCCTACATGTCTATATCACAGAGATGGTATTCGGGTCAATCTGACCCGGCAGTGAAAGTGGATGCTAAAAGGGGGTCAGAGGGTAAGCTCCTCCCACACTGGGATACATTATACTCTACACTTAATGTACAGTATACTATCAGACAAAATGAGCAACGCAAGTGAAGAGAGGACAGCCCTGGGCTATATGGAATACATCCTTGAGGAGGATCACGACAGCGAGATAGAGGAGAACGTTTCCGAGGATGAAGACTACCTTGAGGTAAACGATGAAGATGAAGATTCTGATCAATCAGATGAGGAAACTGATATTCGCCCAGATGAGACATTCATGTCCAAAAATGGTGAAATTCAGTGGTCCTCATCCCCTAATGGACGCCAGGCAACACTATCGGCAGCAAACATAATGAAGGCAGTGCCAGGGCCCACCAGGATGGCAGTCTCTCGTGTCACAGACATCAAGTCTGCTTTTGAGCTGGTAATTTCGAACACAGTGCTGAAGATCGTTCTGGATATGACCAATCTGGAAGGGAGACGTGTATATGGGGAGGAGTGGAAGGAGCTGGATGAAATGCATTTACATGCGTATTTGGGTCTCCTCATCCTGGCTGGGGTCTACAAATCCAAGGATGAATCGACAGCCAGCCTGTGGGACGCAGACACAGGCAGGAATATATTTCGAGCCACAATGTCTCTGGGGACTTTCCACATTTTCTCAAGAGTGATTCGATTTGATAATCGTGACACAAGAGCTGGCAGACATGAGAGAGACAAGCTGGCAGCTATAAGGACAGTGTGGGACAAGTGGGTAGAGCGGCTTCCACTTCTCTACAACCCAGGACCTAATGTCACAGTGGATGAAAGGCTGGTGGTATTCAGAGGTCGTTGCCCGTTCAAGCAATACATGCCTTCGAAACCGGCAAAATATGGCTTGAAAATATGGGCAGTATGTGATGCAAACTCCAGCTATGCACTAAACCTGCAGGTTTACACTGGAAAGCCAGTTGGAGGAGCCCCAGAGAGGAATCAGGGCATGAGGGTTGTGCTCGACATGGCACAGGGTCTCAGGGGTCACAACATAACTTGTGACAATTTCTTCACGTCCTACAACCTGGGTCAGGAGCTCCTGAAGAGAAAGCTAACAATGGTTGGAACTGTACGAAAGAACGGAATGGAATTCCTTGCCGAAATGCTGGGGATCAAGAACAGGGTCCCTCAATCCTCCAAGTTTATGTTCACAGACACCACAACCCTACACACACACACTCTTAATTGCTGTTACAATAAAATACTTTCAATACAAATCCTTATGACTCGTTTGGCTTGATTCTAAGTGAACAGAAGAGGTGTCTCGTCTCTATTTATTAACATCAACCAATTGTAAAACAAGTTGGAACATTTTAAAATTAATTAAAAACATGTTGTGTTATGCAAAACTAATGTATTTTATATCAAGGTTTTTCCAAAAAAGAAAATAGAAAAATGTGTTTGAATGTATATGTTTTGAGAAAAACGAGTGACTTATTCTAATGGAATCATGATCTGTGAGGGGTGAATAACACAATTGCACTAAATATTGATTTCATTGATAGTAATAAAAGGTACAAACTATGTAAAAAAAAAAAAATCTGGATTTTGGGGCTTCTGACCATTTTTGGATAATTAAACATGCACTGGCTCAAATTGACCCACGAATATTATTGCTGTTACAAAAACGAATATAACAGGAGGGTTACATGAAATGTAGCTCTAAAAAGGTAAAACAGTATCAACAAATGTATCCTAGGGTACATCATTTTATCTTCCACCTTGATCAAGGTGAGCAAGAGGACTTTGGTTTTCACTTTACGTTACATTTCATTGCATTTAGCTGATTGATGCTTGAGAAGACTAAACATGTATCTGTAGATCCCTATAAAGCATATTCTTTACTCGTTATTCTCTAATAGTTAATTAAAAACTGTATATAATGGCTATTTTGCACATCCCTTTCAAGATTTCAAGATTTTCTAAGGTTTATTGACATATCATATACACAAACGGTGTAGTTATGCATTGAATGAAAAACTTGGGTCGCAGGTTCCTCAATAGCGCATTACAAGACATCTATCAATATTTGTGCATACCTCCAGCATTAAACTGTCATATTCTGCACATTTATTATTCTATCTACATACATCTTATAAGAGTATAATTAATATGTATAATATCGGTTAAAATAAGTGCTTCAACATACTTAACATTGCAGGAAAGTTGATTGTCAAGTCCAACAACAAACCATGCAATATATTAGACGTTAAGTACTTTGTCAGGCTTAATATTAGATACCCCCAAAGCTTTTTTCTTATTTGAAAGAAGACCTTAACCTAAAGTATTCTTTAATGTTTAAATAAAGCCTTATTAGTTTGTCTGTTTTGCACATCCTCCTATCAGGCACTAAACTGTTGTATTGTAGAGATCACTTACAGTATCTTCTTGATATTTTCTATTCTATATTTATATCATTGACCTTCTACTTTCCCACTATTGTGTATGTACTCTTAATATTTAAATGTTTTCATCAAATATAACACATTCAACAGTGCTTTACAAAAATGAAAGACATTAAGAAAAAGGCATTTTAAAACAGTCATTAAAAAGCAACACAATCTACCTGCATTTCATTACTCTAAACGTGTAATAACGTGCTTTAACCAGTAGGTGGTGCGGGTTAAAAAGCTGTCAAGTTTACAGTGTTAACAAAATAACATATACTGCTGTTTCCGGTTTAGTTTACGACGGATATATTTAGTTATTGTTTTCAAATAAAATAAAATCAAGTTTTATTTATATAGCACATTTATAAACGATTTTTGGTCGAGCCAAAGTGCTGTACATATAATAAAAATAGCCTACAGTAGAGACACTTTACAGCAAATATAACAGCACAGATTGTTCAGAATATCAGTATGAGAAAAACGACACCCTCTGTCCTTAGACCCTCACATCGTACAAGGAAAAACTTCCAGAGAAAAACCACAGTTTAAGGGGAAAAAATGGGAGAAACCTCAGGGAGAGCAACAGAGGAGGGATCCCTCTCCCAAGACAGACAGACGTGCAATAGATGCCGTGTGTAAATCGAAGAGATAATATATTTTACAGCATATAGACCGAATGTTAGGAAATGCATGTGTCTGTAATAAGAAGATGAATCCACGAGGATGTCAGCTACAATCCTGTGGAAGCCATCAGGGAAGCAGCATGACGAGACCCAAGGCAGGACCGCAGAGACAGGTTCAGCCACGACCCGAAGTCCACGACTTAATCCAGAACTCAGGATAGAGGATCCAAGACACAGGACTACAGCAAGAGGATCAGCCTCGACTCCGGATCCCGGCGTAGATATAGATACAAAACAAGAAAAAATATTTGGCTGGGTTAATCGGAACAAGAGAATACACAGACACAGACAGAGAGGGAAAAGGTCATTGGATAAAAGTTATTCTTGATAACCCTCTAGAAAGATCTCATAAACCTCCCCACTCAATCTATCAAGACCCGAGCAGTTCTATTAGATATAGGATAAGAAACAGAGAGAGGGAGCACAACAACCTATCTCTTCGTCAGATGCACTCCCCCGCTTATCTAAGCGACTCTGTACCCCGTTACCCTCTACAAGGCCATAGACCAGCAGAGGGAAAATGGGGGGTGGGTAAGGGTCAGGGTTTTTAAGAATAAACCGCAAGGGTCTAAAGGGGAAAAATATGAAATATAAGGTACTATATTTTAAGTAATCCTATCTACTATTCCTATATTTGAATAATGTATAAACTATTTTTAAAATACTTTATGAAATCCTATGTTATGTTATAAATATGAATATAAAGAACTAAATGAATAAATAAAGAACTAAATAATTAAACAAAAGCCAAAGAGAAAAAGTGAGTTTTAAGTGTTGATTTAAAAAACCCCAGGGTCTGGGCCGACCTCATATGGAGGGGCAAAGTATTCCAGAGCCTAGGGTCAGCCGCTGCGAAGGCTCGATGCCCTCAGGTTTTGAGCCTGGTCTTAGGCACTATCAACAGCAGCTGATCAGCCGACCTTAAGGCTCTGCCCGGGGTGTAGCGATGGAGGAGTTCGGCTATATAGGCAGGAGCCAGCCCATTTAGGGCTTTAAAATCAAATAGGAAGCCAGTGCAATAAAGCCATAATTGGGGTGATATTGTCGCGCTTTTTATGGCCAGTGAGAAGACGTGCAGCTGCATTCTGAACTAGCTGGAGGCGTCTAATTGAGGCCTGGTCCATACCCACATACAGAGCATTGCAGTAATCCAGTCTCGAGGTAACAAAGGCGTTAATAACCCTTTCTAGGTCTTTAAAAGATAAAAACGACTTGGTCTTAGCCAATAGTCGTATTTTGAAAAAGCAGGTCTTGACTACAGTGCTAACCTGCTTATCAAATGTAAAGGCGCTGTTGAAGGTCACTCCAAGGTTCATGACAGAGGGGAGGATATTTGTATTAAGGGAGCCCAGAATATCAACCGGGGAGACTGTTGGTTGGGGTCCAAAAAAGATGACCTCGGTCTTACTCTCATTAGGGGTGAGGAAGTTTTGACTCAACCAGGATTTAATCTCTGTTAAGCAGTCCATCAACTGCTGTAGTGAGTTGGCATTTTGATTGAGAGGCAGATATATCTGTACATCATCAGCGTAACAATGGAAGGGGATATTATATTTTGTAAGAATTGAACCTAGTACAATAGTACAATAGGGGCCCAGAATCGAGCCTTGGGGAACCCCACAGGTAAGAGGAGCTTTGGCAGAGGAGAAGGCACCTAACTGCACTGAGAAGCTAAGGCCCGTCAAATAAGACCTGAACCATGCAAGAGCAGAGCCTGTAATGCCTGTGGACTGTTCAAGCCATGACAACAGGATACTATGATCCACAGTGTCAAAGGCAGCAGTTAAGTCTAACAGCACCAAAACAGCTGGGCTGCCTGAATCGGCGGCTAAGAGCAGATCATTAAAAACTCTTAAAAGGGCTGTTTCAGTGCTATGCATAGGTTTAAAGCTAGACTGAAATTGTTCATGGATACCATGCGTGGTTAAAAATGACTGCAACTGGGCGTAGACTACTCGCTCCAGGGCTTTAGATAAAAAGGGTAGCTGGGAGATGGGCCTGAAATTTGCGAGAATGGAGGGGTCGAGATTTTTCTTTTTAAGTAGTGGCTTAACCACGGCATGTTTGAAGGCAGCTGGGACACATCCTGAGCTAAGAGAGGTGTTCACAAGCAATAAAACACTTGCTCTAACTGATTCAAAAACATCTCTAAGGAGGCGAGAGGGAAAGCTGTCTAATTACCTGAGCAAGTTAGATGCTGCGTATCACAGTGCACTGAGATTTTTGACAAATTGTAAAGCACTTACGCATCACTGTACCCTGTATACCAAGGCGGTTATGCCATCACTTACTGTACGGAGGCTCAGTCACTGGTACTTTTTCATTTACAAAGCCATGTTGGATAAACTACCATCTTATATCTGCTCCCTGATCTCTCTGCGAATTGAAAGTACTTATTGCCTGAGATCGCATGCTGTGGTTTTATTAAATGTGCCAAGTGCTAGGACTGTCTTAGGGAAGAAAGCTTTTAGATGTGCAGCTCCACTAACATGGAACAGTCTGCAAAAAGAATGGAAAATGACCAAGCTAGTACCACTACATGTTTTTAAAGCTCGGTTGGATGCTTCAAAATCAGATGCTGTTGGTACCTGTACATGTGGTTAAATATGTAAATTGTAATCCCTGTACATTTTTGCTGTATGATGTCCTTTTGTTGTTCTGTTGTTTATGTTTTTATGTCTTCTTGTGGAACCTACTGCTGCAGGTCTCCCTTGAAAAAGAGATCATTGATCTCAATGGGATTTTACCTGGATAAATAAAGGTTTTGAATTGAATTGAAAGGTGCAGTTTGTCGGCCGCAGGTGCTTGACTACATCCGAGAGAGAAGAGAGGGATACAGGCTCAATATGGTCGAGGACAGCAGGGCACAGAAAAGGAGCAGAATCTGGGGTAGCACTAGTATAGGCTAGCCTTAGAGCAGATACTTTTTCGATACAAAATGTAAGAAATGTATCGCAGAGAGTAGTTGATGGCACAATTGGAGAAGCATCACAAGGAATAATGATCGAATTAAGGACATTAAAAAGAACTTCAGGTTTATGGCTGTTTTTGGAGATTAACAGAGAAATATACTCTGTTTTGGCTGCTTTGACGGCCGTCTGATAATCGGAAAGGCAAGCACGAAGAATTTCTAAGGAGACATGAAGTTTATCCTTTTTCCATTTTCTCTCTGCACGCCTACAAGCGCGTCTAAAAGCGCGAGTACAATCGTTGAGCCACGGCTCTGAAAGAACTTTGTTGCGTCTAAGCGTAAAAGGAGCAACGGAATCCAGTATTAGTGTGCATGTCGAATCAAACAAAGAGATAAGCTCATCCGCACTAAAAGCACAGTTCACCTCTAATTTACAAATCTTTTTGATATTTGTAACACAAAAGCGATGGAAAAAACCCACAGCAACACAGAAAAGATGGTCTTAACATGACCCAGCGGTCTAGTAGTTAATAAAAACAATAATGTCAAAAACTATAGGTTACTTACGTAACCCCAGTTCTCAGAGTAACATGAAGTGAGATGTCTCACTATGGGATGCGCCTCAACGCGTATGCAAACAGAAGCATCAATCTCATTACGCCAATCCTGATTGGCTGGTGATCTTGACGTCAACGTCAGGGAATCCACCCACCCTTTAAGTAGCTTGCGCTACGACGCAGCGTCATTCAAAATAAGCACCTCTTCTCGCTTCGCCTTAGCAAGAAGGGCCGTCTGGTGAGACATCTTACTTCATGTTACTCTGAGAACTGGGGTTACGTAAGTAACCTATAGTTCTCATTCATAACACTCCGTTCGATGTCTCACTATGGGATATTGAAACTCCCGTATTGCTAGACATGCTTATCTCGAAAATCACCAAAACAACCAGAACTTAACAGGTAGAACCCTGTCTCAACACGGGGCCCAGCACTGCGCGGGCCACACTTGGAGCAGAGACATCTAGCCTGTAAAAGCGGACAAAAGTGAGCGGCGAGGACCAGCTCGCTGCTGCACAAATGTCTTGGATGGAAACACCCTTGAACAAAGCCCAGGATGTAGCCAGTCCATGAGTAGAATGAGCACGCAGGCCCGTTGGTGCCTGCAAACCCTGACTCGTATAAGCCAGAGCAATCGCTTCCACAATCCAGTGGGAGAGCCGTTGCCTGGTAACGGGCTTGCCCTTCTGAGGGTTAGCCCAGGATATAAAGAGTTGGTCATTACAACAAAACTCTTTTGACCTGTCCATATAGGTGCGTAAAGCACGAACTGGACACAGCAAATTCGGCCGCTGTTCCTCAGAGGAACACAGTGGCGGAGGAAATGCCTCAATGTCAATGGGGGTACATGAGCCAACCACCTTAGGTATAAAAGCAGGGTTGGGCTTCAGCAACACTCTTGTTTGCCCGGGGGCAAACTGAGTGCATGAAGGATGTACAGAGAGCGCATGAATGTCACTGACTCGCTTGGCAGATGCCAGAGCCAGTAACAGCACTGTCTTCAGTGACAAGTGTTTCATGTCAGCTTCTTCCAGGGGTTCAAATGGAGGTCGAGTGAGCCCATCTAAAACCACTGCCAAGTCCCATAAGGGCACCAGTGACCTGGAAACAGGGAGGAGCCTTTCATAAAACGGCAGACCAGAGGAAGCTCTTGCACTCTGAATAGTGTTTATCACCTTCTGAGGGAGCCCCACTGATGAAGCCATATCTAGGAGCTTATATTATTTAATAGTTATCCATTTATTTTATTGTTCTTTTTTGTTTATAGTAAATCTTCCTTTTAATTCTTATTTAAGTTTATCAAATAAGTTGTACTATGCCTCTGTTTTTGTAAAGGCAGCCTTTGGGCACCGGGGGAGGGGATACCTGCTCATTATAAATATGGGAAACAGGTGGTAGTGAGCGGCGCACCCGGTAGGCTTATGGTTTTTTGCCATCGGGTAAGAAGGAAGAGAAATGCTTGATGTGTGTATAATAAATCGCACTGAAACGACCTTTGCTCGGATCTTGATTCTTTCCCATGCGTAAGATTAGCTGACGGGTGCCTCAGCGGCACTTTGCTTTGATTTATATTTATTTCTTATATTTTTATGATTTTGGCCGCTATAAAGTAAAAAACCCGCCTCATGAATGGATACTATTTTTTTGGAAACCCTTTTTTCTGTGGATGGCCCGCTGCAAAGAGGGATAAAAGGATTTCCTTTTTTAAACTTCCGTGAGTCGCGTGGAAAAGAGGACAGACGCCGGCCTCGTTTTGGAAATGTTTGTACGCGCAACACATCCTCACTCCCAGGTCGGCCTATGTTGACGTTATGTCAAGTCCTGTGTCGGCTTTTTCCAACGCAAGGGGGGGGGCCTTAGCGTCCATTTTCAACGCAAGGGGGGGGGCCCTTAGCGTCCATTTTCAGCTTTCCGGGATGTCCATATGCTTCTATGGACGCTCATGGAAGCACGGCATTCGTTTGTGTCGGCTGCCCTTAAAGGCAATGTGAGCGTCCATTCTCATTGGATAACGGAGAATTGTACACCCGGAAGTAAGTATTCCCCTTACAAACAAACAAATATTTTTTCGGAGTAAAGGATGGCAGAAGACACTACACTACCCAGAATCCCCAGCTATCGTTTGGACTACACCATGTGCTCTGTTTGACAAACCCCGTGATAGTCCTCAAGCTCTGTGATTGGAGAGTGTGCTCCGAGGGTTACGCCGAGCCTCGAACGGCAGAATGTCCAAAACTGGATTTGAACGGGACCACCGCGTCGTCCCCCTCCCCCACCCCCACCCCGTCCCCAGAACTACACATGCTGGCTATTCTGTTTCGCAACATGTTTTCTATCTATGGCACGTCTCTACTGGGAGTTGTAGTTTTAAAAGACGTTTTCGTATTTCCCATAATAAGAAGTTGCCAGTATTAAACTGTGTACATCCCTGGAGGTTTAGGGGATAGGAAACACTGAAATTTAAAACATATAATGAATAAATGGGTGAAAATTGCTTGTGCCCATAATGGGCAGCATTAATATATATACACACATGCCAGCTAAGGTCAGAAGAGCTTTATTTAACAGCTGGTCTTATGTTTGTGACCCCTGTTGTTAATTGATAACATTACATTACATTAATTGATAAGCCTGAAACATGCACTTGTCAAGGTTCAGAGGCACATTTTGCAAATATGGCAGTAGCCATCGATCAGCTTAAGATAAGATATACTTTATTGATCCCAAGTTGGAACATTTGCGTTACATCAGCATGTGTAACAGTTAAATATGCAGTGGTGTTCATTTGTAAATCATTTAGTATAATCACACAAATTCTGTGTTTTATATTCAACAATTCTGTGTTCTTTATTTATTGATTGTTCAATACCTGACAAGGCCGGAGATGAAATATCTACATACATCTTATAAGAGTATAATACATTATGTATAATATCAGTTCAAATAAGTGCTTCAACATAGTTAACATTGCTGGAGGTATGCACAAATATTGATAGATGTCTTGTAATGCACTATTGAGGAACCTGCGACCCAAGTTTTTCATTCAATGCAGAACTACACCATAGTTGTGTAGGCCTATATGATATGTCAATAAACCTTAGAAAATCTTGAAATCTTGAAATCTTGAAAGGGATCCTATTAATATCTAATAATAAAAATAATGAAATTCAATAACATGCTTTAACCACTAGGTGTCCCTTTATATCAGCTGTGCACCTTTATGGTGTAAATACAGCATATCTACCAATTGGATCAAATATAAAAGTCAGCCGAATTAGTGTTGATACTGCAACGAGACGTATTGTGTGAAAAGAAATGTAAGATGTTGTTTAACTGCTGATATATTTATGATCCACGTCACGTTTTCATGTTCCTCATGTTTGTCTAGAAGTCTTCTCATCAGGGCTCTATAAATACAGAACTACGGCAGATATGTAATATTTAATGCAGCCGAACCGTGTATTACAATGCCGTTATGTGATGACTTTCAAAGAGAAAAGCAAGCACACTCGGAATAAAGTATTATTTTATTTAAAAAAAAAAAATTCGGTCTGTTTCCGGTATTTGTTAATGACGATGTGCTGTGAGATGTGAGACTGGAATTGCACAGGGAAAAATAACGTATCTTTAGATGCGGAGTTTGTTAAACTAATACGTTTGCGCTGTGGACCAACACTATACATTGACGGGGAAGGGGGTAGCAATAAACATAACACCATTAAACAGTTACACAACATAACAGAATTAATATCGATAGCAGCGTCCCTAGCAACTACCTTGGTAACAATGAAAACTTCCTGAAGTAATCTTCGTAATAACTAGCAAACTAAAGATCATGTACATCCACTGCACACATAATCTGAAATAACAACTCATATTTCTCGCATCAAATGACATCAAAACGCATTTTAATGGCCAAACTAACTTTAAAATAGGCATTTTACACCGAGAATAAAACGAAGTTCGGCCATGTTTTTTTTTCTGCAGGGAGAAATTTGAAGATCACGTGACGTCAAACAGAGCACATGGTGTAGTCCAAACGATAGCTGGGGATTCTGGGTAGTGTAGTGTCTTCTGCCATCCTTTACTCCGAAAAAATATTTGTTTCTCCGAATCGAAGGGGAAAAATACAAAAGCATTGCACACAATTTAAACCAATCAATGTTGTGTAATTAACAAGGATAATCTGGTGTTTTTTAGTCGATGAGTAGTGCAGATATCACTGTAAACTCAATCGACAGTAAGGGGAATACTTACTTCCGGGTGTACAATTCTCCGTTATCCAATGAGAATGGACGCTCACATTGCCTTTAAGGGCAGCCGACACAAACGAATGCCGTGCTTCCTTGAGCGTCCATAGAAGCATATGGACATCCCGGAAAGCTGAAAATGGACGCTAAGGGCCCTCCTCTTGCGTTGAAAATGGACACTAAGGCCCCCCCCCCCCTTGCGTTGGAAAAAGCCGACACAGGACTTGACATAACGTCAACATAGGCCGACCTGGGAGTGAGGATGTGTTGGTATGCGAGGCAGTGCGCGTGGGACTCGTGAGTAAAAAAGAGGAAAAAATGAATGTGTCATGCTTGTTGTGATTTAATCAATGGATGTATACGCAAATGAAGATATGAGCCAAACGTGTCAAATTGTATGGATGGAATGATTAAACGTTTCATTAAAGAAATAAGGACGTCTGTGCAAGCCAGTTTTACGCACGCTGCGGAGAACAGCGTTTTGGATTAACGCAGACGCAATCTAAACATAGGGATTGAATACAATTAAAAGCAACTCTCAAGTAAAAATGACTGAACCTAAAACTGCCATGGAGGCAGAGGATCTTTTAAAATCCCTCACGGCCACACGCAGAGGGAAACGTGGAGTGTGCACAAGAAAACTAAATGAAACTAAAGCCCTGCTCACTGACGGTGGAAATGTTGATGATGTTGATGATTGCATGGATATGTTTAAAACTGCTATGGATGAATTCAATAAATTGCATAATTCTCTCCAACAACTCTTATCTGAAGAGGAAAAGGACATTGATGTAACAGACTGGTATGAACCCAGAATTATGAACTTTAATTACTTTGCAAAGGAAGTTAAAGCATGGAGAAGAGAATGTATTGCACAACTACAAGTTGATCCACTTGACAGTATCTCCAATGCCTCCAAAAGGACTACAACATCAAGGGCCTCATCTGCTGCTAAGTTAGCATCAGCAGAAAGGGCAGCTCTGGAGGCTAAGTCTGCTGCTTTAAAGGACATGCATGCACTGCGACTGGAGGAAACAGTTCTCAAATCAAAAATGGAAAAGGTGGAGATGGAATCACAGATTGCAGCAGCAGATGCCAAAATGAGGGTACTTCTCAGCCCAAATAAAGATGATCATCTTGGGGATGCTATGAATGCTTATTTAGATGAAGGTAAACTGGACAATGTGGAGCAAACGTATACAGACACTTCTGTCTTGGAATTTATTGAAGTAGCTGCTGTACCTAAAACTCCACTACATAGAACAATTGTGGATTTCCATAAAATATCTCGGCAAGCAAATGGTGCATCAAGCCCACAACTGGAAAATCCTGCAATCAACATTTTTACTCAGGAAAACCTCAACACACTGGCACAGAGACAAAAGGACATAGCTGATCTCATGATAATGCAACAAAATCTATCCCTGCTACCTAAGAGAGAGGTGCCTGTGTTTAATGGTGACCCACTCTCTTATCAACCTTTCATGCATGCATTCAGATACCTAATTGAAGAGAAAACTAGTAACTGCCAGGACAGGCTCTACTTTCTTGAACAGTTTACATCAGGTCAAGCCAGAGATCTGGTCCGTAGCTGTCTTCACATGGATGCACAAAGAGGATATTCAGAGGCCATGCAACTTTTAAAGAGACATTATGGAGATGAAATGAAAATGGCAAATGCTTATCTGGATAAGGCACTCAACTGGACAGCTATCAAGCCAGATGATGGAAAAACTATTCATGCCTAATCACTATACCTAAGAGAATGCCTTAACGCCATGCAGGACTTGGAGGACATGGATGAGCTAGACGTCACATCAACGTTAAGACTAATTGTATCCAAGCTACCATATAAGCTCAGGGAAAGATGGCGCACAACAGCGTATGAAGAATTTCAAAAGGAAAACATCAGAGCTAGATTCAAACATCTGGTCGAATTCACCGAAAAGCATTCTGACATATTATTACACCCAGTGTTTGGAGAAATTAAAGACTCAAATCCCACTAAAAGGATAATCACCAACAATAGGACAACTGACCTCAGAACACCTAAAAGGAGCAGTAGCTTTGCCACGGATGTCGCCGCAACTGAACATTATGACACCATGCTACAGGCATTTAAGGTGCAGCAACCCACCTACATCAAAGCTGCCCCTGCAACCCTATGTAGTTTCTGTCAAGGCAGGCATGCAGTAGTGGACTGCTTAAAACTCAAATCAGAGCCTCACGACCAAAAGGTTAATTATCTAACGACAAATGGTTACTGTTTTGGTTGCCTTAAGAAGGGTCACATGAGCAAAGACTGTACATTGAAGCTAAACTGTCTAACATGCCAAAGGAAACATCCAACACTGCTGCATAGTGATGAATTAAATTCAAAACAAGTCACCAACAGAACAGAACCAAAGCGAGCGTCCATCAACAGTGCGAAGGTATCAGCTGATCAGTCAACAGGGGCCGGTGAGGATTGTGCCCTTGCTATTGTTCCGGTGCAAGTTAAAGCAGCAAAAGGAAGCAAGTATATTCAAACCTACACCTTTCTTGACCCGGGGAGCACGGCCACATTCTGTACTGAAAACCTAATGAACCAACTGAATACTAAAGGACGTAAGACTGAAATTCTACTCAATGGGACAAAAAAGGAATGCAAAAAGCTATGAAATCACAGGTCTGGAAATAGGAAACATAGATGGAGGACAATTTATCAATTTGCCCAAAGTGTATACACAAACTAAGATTCCTATCTCAAAGGAAAACCTTCTCACACACTCCGATCTTGAAAAATGGCCTCATCTCAGTCAGATCCAAATCAAGGAAATTGATGCAGACATTGAAATGCTGATAGGGATGAATGTTCCCAAAGCCTTGGAACCCTGGGATATAATCCACAGTCAGGGTAATGGACCATATGCAGTGAAGACAATGTTTGGATGGGTGGTCAATAGGCCCCTCAAATCTCACACTGCTATGGATACTTCTGAAACAATGTCAGCAACCGTCAATATAATTTCACTGGATAATCTGAGGGACCAGCTAGTCTCCCAGTACAACCAGGATTTCCCTGAAAAGGAATATGAGGAAAAAAGAGAGATGTCATGTGAGGACAGGAAATTCATGGACTTGGCTGAAAGTTCAATAATCATCAAAAACGGACATTACAACTTACCTCTACCCTT
>NW_022990720.1:379833-473276 GCF_902827175.1 Gymnodraco acuticeps
AATATTAATAGTTTCATGAATGACACTTCAGATATAGCACTGTTGCTACATATATAGCATTTTCGGACCCGAGCTCGGGTCCGTGGGGCTTAAGAGGTGTTACCTGGCTCCATAGAATGTTTTGTTGTAATTGATTTGCTATTGCATCACAATTAGGGGCCGGTATGATGAAGCCATATCTAGGATCTTATATTATTTAGTAGTTATCCATTATTTTATTGTTCTTTTTTGTTTATAGTAAATCTTCCTTTTAATTCTTATTTAAGTTTATCAAATAAGTTGTACTATGCCTCTGTTTTTGTAAAGGCAGCCTTTGGGCACCGGGGGAGGGGATACCTGCTCATTATAAATATGGGAAACAGGTGGTAGTGAGCGGCGCACCCGGTAGGCTTATGGTTATTTACCATCGGGTAAGAAGGAAGAGAAATGCTTGGTGTGTGTATAATAAATCTTACTGAAACGACCTTTGCCCGGATCTTGATTCTTTCCCATGCGTAAGATTAGCTGACGGGTGCCTCAGCGGCACTTTGCTATGATTTATATTTCTTTCTTATATTTTTATGATTTGGGCCGCTATTCCCACTGTATTCAGATTGTACCACTCACGGACCAGGCCCATAGTGCCAAGCGCTCTGGGTGTGGGTGAAAGATCGCCCCCCCCCCGCCTTAGACAGTATGTCCCTGCGTAGTGGGAGCTGCCACGGCTGCCCGCACAGCAGCTGATATATCTCCGCCAGCCAGTACATTGCAGGCCAGTGTGGAGCTATCAGGATAAGTGTGTGGCGTTGTTCTCTCACTCTGGCCAGAGTTGGGGGTATCAGAGCCAGGGGTGGGAACGCGTACAGAATGGCTGACGCCATGAACCCCAGCAACCGCAGACATGACCTGAAGAGAACATATTTGCGTGGCTGGAAATGAGCGAGGCAAGCCCTGAAGGCTTTCACTCTCTCTGCTGACAGGCAGGCTGTAAAGGGCACCGAATTCAGGCGTAGGCCCAGGAAGAGTACAGTCTGGGCTGGGGACAACATGCTCTTTTCTGTGTTTATTACGAAACCCAGGTTGAGCAGGTGTTTTACGAGGACATTCGTCTGCGTAATAGCCTCTTGCTCCGACTGTGCGAGAAGGAGCCAATCGTCCAGATAAGTTGCCAGGCGAATACCCTGTTGTCTTAACGGGGCTATCGCGGCTTCCGTACAATGTACAAACACTCGCGGGCTGAGAGACAGACCGAAGGGAAGCACTCTGTACTCGTAACAGACACCCTGAAAGGCGAACCTCAGATATTTCCTGTGTGGGTAATATACTGGGATGTGGAAATACGTATCTTTCAGGTCGACTGATGTCGTTTTGGCGCACGAGACGCAACAGAGATGTGTGAGTGAGCATTCTGAATTTGTATCTTTTGAGATATTTGTTCAGAGCTCTCAAATCTAGTATAGGCCGAATTCCGTTCCCTCCCCGTTTGGGAACGAGGAAATACTTGGAATAAAAGCCGCTCTGACTCTGTTCGGCGGGTATTATCGATATAGCCTTCTTTTCTAGTAGCGAGAAAATCTCTTCCTCTAGAATATGGGCCGACTCTCCCCGGGCCTGTGAATACAGAATGCCCGAGAAGTGAGGGGGGGTGACAGCGAATTGGAGCCTGTAGCCCCGTGTTACTGTCTTGAAAACCCAAGCAGAATCTGTGAGCATCCTCCACTTTTCGCTTCTCAAAGCGAGCGGAGATGTCATAGCTCTGTCGTCTGCCCTCAGTGTCTCTATTTGTTGTGTTATGGGGCCCTCTAGTGTCTGAACACGGTGGTACCCCAGGTCGACAACCCCGGCCAACACTGCGCATGCGCGTGGCGGTGGTGCCTTCACAATCCCGTCTATTGTCCGCCTTTTGAGAGAGGCCGTAGCCGCTCTTAAAAGAGGGGCAGACGACAGACTGTTTATTGTTTTTATTGTTTTTCTTTTCATTTTTATTGACTGCGCCCTTGGCTTCAAGCCTGGAAACGACAGTGGAAAATGATTTATTCTGAAACAACAATGATGACATGTGTTTGTGTGACTTAAACAGGCAGCGAAACTTGCTGTCTTCGATGTTAAGTCCATTTCCCTGATGGCGCGAACTTGAGGATGACGTTCTGGCAGCGGGAAGATGGGGCCATGGTGGCACCCCGAAAAAATATGAGCATCCAACACTGGAACGTGCTCTGGAGCTGGGGAACAGGGAACTTCCAGCTCCTTCATCGAGGAGAGGAGGCTGTCAGGCCGCCCGCTTCTTCTTCCTCGCCTGGTGGCTGAAAACCTGGGTTGGCTGCACCTGAGCGGCAGCTGCCGGAACCGGAGATTTTCTTGGCCAGCTCCCCCTTGCCTCGTGCCTGGGCTGGGGACCCGGGGTGGGCTGCGGTCTCTGCTGCTTCAGTATCTTGAACCGGGCAGGACGTGAGACAGCTTGAGTGAAGGCCTGCCGCGGGACCATTGAAGGTGGCGGCTGGACCCTTCGGGGGAGACAGAGCTGGAGAGCCTCATCTCCCTTCCTTTTTGACTCGCATCTCAGCTGCATTGAAGCTAGAGCGGAGCCAAATATGCCCTCGGGAACAATAGGCATGTCCAGAACATCCTCTTTTTCCCGGTCTGGAAGGTTTGTCAGGTTGAGCCACCTGGCTCTCTCCTGTACCACCATCATTCCCAGTGCTTTGCCCGTGGCTTGGACTGCACAGCGCTGCACACGGAGGCAAATGTCCGTGATCGCTGCGATCTCGTCCCACACGGCAGGCTCAGGTTTGCTCGACATGTCTTCACAGAGCTCCGCCTGGTAGGCGGTCAGCAGCGAGGAGACGTTGAGTGCCCTGGCAGACAAAGCTGCGGCTTTATAGGCCCGTTCGGTCATCGCTGACTGGATCCGGTCTGCCTTTGCCAGTAGCATGGGGTTCCTGCTCGGTGTCGAAGCCAGCCTCGGTTGGAGGTGGGCTGCCACCAGCGGTTCCATGGGTGGCATGCGGAGCAGGCCGAGCCTCTCCATACCGTCACAGTCCAGGAAGGAGGCACCCTGGATTGGGGCCTTGTTGCTAAAGGGGCGGTCTCTCCGCGAGACCGACACCTCGTCCAGCATCTCCGGAAAGACTGGAAGGAGCTGCCTCTTTGTCCTCGCTGCTTGGGGCAAGTTCTTCCCCTCGTAGCGAGATCTGGAGGTCTCCTTGGCCACTCCAGGCCATGGGATGTCCAGCCTGGATGCAGCACGTTGACACACGGCCTGCAAGTCCATACTTAGGACGGGCGAAGCTGGTGTGCTCTCGCCCGGGGGAGCGGACATCGCTCCCGGCTTTGCAGCCTGAGCCGATGAAACGAAGATGTCATCCTCATCCGAGTCATACAGGAGGAACTCAGAGGTATCCTCTTCGTCCTCCATATAGTCCAACTCCAGGACATCCTCCGCGGGTGGAACCATGGTGAGGTCCAGTTGGGAGCCCCAGCTTGACACAGCGCGGGGCTCCGCTCACGCGGCTCTTGCCGCCACCGGGTCCCAGCCTGAAACGGCGTGGGGCTCCGGTTCAGCGGCTGTCGCTGTTGATGAGCCCCAGTCTGACACAGCGCGGGGCTCAATCTCTGCGGCGGACGCCACCATGTCTTGATTGCCGGCCGACGAATCAGCGGACATGAGGGGGTCCCGTCCCGACAAGCTAGCTTGGCGTGCTAACCGTCGGCGGAGGCTCTTAATGGTGAAGCGGGTACAATGCCCGCACGAGCCGGGGTTATCGATAGACTCCCGGGCGTGTTCCAGCCCGAGGCAGGACGAGCAGACCCGGTGTGAGTCTGTGCCTGAAATCTTAAACCCGCAGCCGCATAGCCGAGCCTCCGAGTCCCTGACTCCTCTGGTGTGAGGGAGAGAAGGGTCCATCTTGGTGGACGCGTTAGTAACAGGTACGTTACCGAGACAAAAAAATCCAACCTTGCCGTTAGTCCGAAAGGAAAAAAGGCGACGGTGTAGATTTTATTCTTTAAAGAATATTAACTGGTGTGTTAATACCTTTTTTTTAATTATCTCTGTCTTCTCTGGTGTGAGAGAGAAAAGAGAACGTCCTCTTTACCGTGGTGTCGGTGTGGAGGGAAGAAAAAACTAGCAACAGGTATGTTACTAGCTTGAAGAGAAAAATCAAACCTTACCGTTATTTCGACAGAAAGAAACGGCGAGGCAGATTACAATATTAACTGGTGTGTTAATATTGTTCAGTCTTCTTGCAAAGCAAAAAAAGTAACCGGCAAGCGCCCGTCGACCGAATGTTAGCTTTGGGTTCAGTCTGTGGACCGTTAAGCTAGCCCGGTTACTGATAATTCGAGATGTGCTCTGAAGCGAGAAGAGGTGTTTGAATGACGCTGCGTCGTAGCGCAAGCTACTTAAAGGGTGGGTGGATTCCCTGACGTTGACGTCAAGATCACCAGCCAATCAGGATTGGCGTAATTACATTACATTACATTACATTTAGCTGACGCTTTTATCCAAAGCGACTTACAATAAGTACATTCGACCAGGAAGACACAACCTTGAAGAAAACAGAATCATATAAGTACATCAGGTTTCATAGAGCCAAACATTTCAAGTGCTACTCAACTGGCTTTAGATAAGCCAGTCCTTTATTAGTATACAAGTGCTTTGTTAATAATTATATCGCTCGAAGTGGAGTCGAAAGAGATGAGTTTTCAGTTTGCGCCGGAAGATGTGCAAGCTATCTGCTGTCCTGATGTCAATGGGGAGCTCATTCCACCATCTTGGAGCCAGGATAGCAAACCCAACGTGTTTTTGCTGATGGGAACTTGGGTCCCCCTCGCAGCGAGGGTGCAGCGAGTCGTTTGGCTGATGCAGAGCGTAGTGCACGCGCTGGGGTGTACGGTTTAACCATGTCCTGGATGTACGAAGGGCCAGATCCATTCGCAGCATGGTAAGCAAGTACCAGTGTCTTGAAGTGGATTCTAGCAGTTACCGGAAGCCAGTGAAGGGAGCGGAGGAGCGGAGTGGTGTGGGAACATTTAGGAAGGTTGAAGACCAGACGAGCCGCTGCATTCTGGATGAGCTGCAGAGGTCGGATGGCACATGCAGGTAGACCAGCCAGGAGGGAGTTGCAGTAGTCTAGGCGTGAGATGACGAGAGCCTGGACCAGAACCTGCGTCGCTTTCTGTGTCAGCTGGGGACGTATCTTCCTGATGTTGTAAAGCGTGTATCTGCAGCAACGGGTTGTAGCAGCGATGTTTGCAGTGAAGGACAGGTTGTTATCTAGGGTCACACCCAGATTCCTTGCAGTGTGAGTCGGGGAAACAACTGAGGTGCCGATGTTGATTGTTAGGTCAAGAGTGGGACAATCTTTTCCCGGAAGGAAAAGCAGCTCAGTCTTGTCAAGGTTGAGCTTGAGGTGATGAGCAGACATCCACTGAGAGATGTCAGCTAGACAAGCAGAGATGCATGCGACGACCTGGGTCTCTGAGCGGGGAAAGGAAATAATTAATTGGGGCTAATGACTGATCCGAGCGAGTTTGTGTACAGGGAGAAGAGGAGGGGACCAAGAACAGAGCCCTGAGGGACCCCTGTAGTTAATTGACAAGGGTCGGATTCAGACCCTCTCCAAGTTACCCTGTAGGTACGGTCTTTGAGGTATGAGGTGAGGAGGGAAAGTGCAGAGCCTGAAACTCCAAGTTTTTGGAGAGTGCGAAGGAGGATCTGATGATTCACCGTGTTGAATGCAGCAGACAGGTCCAACAGGATGATGACAGAGGAGAGGGATGCTGTTTTGGCAGTGTGCAGTTCCTCAGTTACAGCAATGAGAGCAGTTTCTGTGGAGTGACCTGCCTTGAAACCAGACCGGTGCGGATCCAGAAGGTTGTTCTTTTGGAGATAACAGGAGAGTTGTTTAAAGACAGCGCGTTCAAGTGATTTAGACAGGAACGGGAGTAGAGAGACAGGCCTGTAGTTTATAACATCTGACGGGTTGAGAGTGGGTTTCTTTAGGAGAGGGTTTACTCTTGCCTCCTTGAGACTGTTTGGAAAGTGACCAGAAGTTAGAGAAGTGTTGATGAAATGGGAGAGAAATGGTAGAATATCAGGAGCGATAGTCTGAAGGAGGTTTGAAGGGATGGGGTCCAGAGGACAGGTGGTAGGGCGGGCAGAGGTAATGAGGGTGAGAACCTCACTTGGAGAGAGAGGGGGAAAGGAGGTAGTGTGTGGGTGGAAGGAGGGTCTGGTGACCCAGCGGTGAGTAAAGGTGAGTCAGAAAAAGAAGAGCGAATATCATCAACCTTTTTTTCAAAGTGGATAACAAAGTCGCTTGACAGAAGTGAGGAGGGGGGAGGGGCTTTGGGAGGGTCCAAGAGGGTGGAGTAGATGGAAAATAGTTTTTTGGGATTGGAATAGGAAGATTGGATCTTATCTTGAAAGAAAGTGCTTTTTGCCTGAGAGATCGAAGCAGAGAAATAGGAGAGGATAGCCTGATAGGTTAGGAGGTCGTCACAGTGTTTGGATTTCCACCGTTTCCGCTCTGCTGCCCTAAGGACGGTTCTATTAGCACTAGGGTTGGGAACCGAAACTCGGTTCCAGATGAGAACCGATAAGAAAATGCCGGGTACCGGGTACCCATACAAAATACACAATTTCGGTTCTGCTTAACGGTTCCTAAACGCGGTAGACCCTGTATTCCAGCGGGTCCGTCTGCACCGCGGTGCTGCGGTGACCCGGTGGAATACAGGGCGGACCTGGAGAATCACAGAACGGCCGGTCGTCAGCGGGCCGTTGACGGCCGGCTCGGTACGCTGACGGCCGGCACCGCCCTTCATTTTTTTAAACGGCATCATATAAATTGCGCTGACAGGCGACAGAGGTCCACAGTTGCCCCGCAGCGATGCTCCCCCGCCCTCCCGTAGACATTTCACGAGCTCAGTCACTTTATAACACCAAAGATAGGTCGCGGTAAACACTCTGAAGTGAGGCTCCACTACACTAAAAAAGAAAAAGAAAAGGCAAAGTGTAATGCCTGTTAATAGCTTGCCACAGGCAAAGCTCAGTTAAAAATAAAGCACAGCTATTGTGCAATACATTTGTATTGCATGTATATTTTTTAGTAACAATTTCAGTTAAAGCTTTTAAGAATAAATATATTTTTGTTATCTAAACGTTTGACAATCTTTATTTTACAATTTTGGAATCGAAACGGGGAATCGATAAGAACCGGAATCGATAAGCAGAACCGGAATCGAAATCGGAATCGATAAATTTCAAACGATACCCATCCCTAATTAGCACGCAGTGCATCATTTAGCCAGGGAGCAGGAGGGGACTGACGAGCCTGCCGAGATGTGAGAGGACAGAGAGAGTCCAGAGTGGATGAGAGAGTAGAGAGGAGAGTTTCTGCAGCAGAGTTTGGAGGTAGTAGTTGTAACGAGTCCGAGGAAGGGAGGGCTGAGAGCACCGATGAGGCAAAGGTAGAGGGGGAGAGGGAACGAAGGTTACGGCGGACAGGTGCAGGATGAGAAGAGATGAGATTGATGCTTCTGTTTGCATACGCGTTGAGGCGTCCATTTCATATGGAATGCAGTTGGAGGTCAACCAATCACAGAGCTTGAGGACTGATCTCGGGGTTTGTCAAGCTAAGCACTAGGGTTGCGTTCCGATAATCAGCTCCTAAATTCTAACCCCATCTCCTATTCCTTGTCCTCTGAGTGAAACGTCACGGGGTTAAGGGATAGTGGATAGGAGAATTCAAAAGGACTTGCCCCTAGTTTCCACCGGGTCCGTCTGCGTCGCGTAACGGCTGCGCCGCGGTTTTGGTCCGGCCTCCTCCGGCGTCATACCCTACCGGGCGCGTTTCAGAAGCCTTTCAGAAGCGGAGCGTCTTGCCTGCCGGCTCGCAGTTTCAGTTGATTTGAGCATATTTCCTGAACAGACTACTTTGTACAGACAAAGTTAATAATAATTGTAATATCCCAGTTATAAACGACATGAATCAAAGATGTGTTGCTGTATTTTAGTGGTAAAATCATCATAATTATTCTATATATATCATTTACACAGTGCCTGTAAACCGGAGGAGAACACTGGCATTTCTCCTCCTTGAACGACTACGGAGGGATAGGGTCTGCAAAATGAGTTTGTGTGTGTGTGTGTATATATATATATATATATATATATATATATATATATGTATATATGCTATATATGCTCTGAACGTTCCACTTCCTGCCTGCCCGACATTACCTTACGGCTGCGTCGCGTAGAAAAATAGACTTCAATCCTATTTCGAGCGGAGCCCAGCGGCGAGACGCTTCTGGGACGCTTCTGAGCCGTAACACGGCACGTCTGGTGGAATAGCACCCATTGACTAGAGTGGCCGCGATCCTTGCGGACGCCGCGGCGCAGCTGCAACGCGGCCGTAACGCGCCGCAGACGGACCCGGTGGAAACTAGAGGTGAAGAGACTGCGGGGGCCCATTCCAATAGTCCATTTAGCTTGGGAACCTTCCTAACCAAGTGAAATGACCCGGAAGTACGTCACTGGCAGCCATGATAAGTGCCGTTCCAATTCTCCAAATGAAAGGAAAGGAGGTTTCAAACTTCCTTTATAACCAGGGCTGCACATAACTGGTGCGCAGGTGCGCATGCGCACCTCGGCCAAAAAAAGAGCACCGGGTCATTTGAAAAAAGGCGCATTTGCGTACCAACATTGAGAGAGAGAGGTAGAGAGAAGGGAGAAGAGAAAAGAGAGAAGAGAGAGAGAAAGATATTTGCGAGTTGCATATTAACTCAGGGCCGGCCCGTCGCACTGGCATTGATTTTCGCCTAGGGCGCCAGATCTGTGGAGGCGCTGCGCTGGTAGTTCTGGGAGGGAAACAAATATTTTTGAATGTTGGTCCTCATCCTAATTTTCGGCCTTGATGTAACAACATACATAATTGAGTAAATGTAACACCCTTTTCACCCCGGTTACACGTTTCATTTGCCCTGTACGATGGGCGCTGTAAGTGATGAAAATGGGGGATGTTGGCTTGTCTGGCGCCCGCAGCTCACAGCCAAAATGCGAGTGAGCGAGGGAGAGAGGGAGGGTGCACCGGTACTGTTATTATTAGAATCTGGTGCTAGCTGCGGATATAAGAAGATGATGTTTCTACAATGATGTGGAGGGAGAGTCCTCTCCAGTCAGACCGAGAGACTGATAACTACAGCTCAGTGAGGTAAGGACTCTGAGTGTTTAGATAATTCACTTTAGTCTAAGTTCAAACGGTTTGGTCACAATGTATGTAAACACATATTTTCAAGGCACTCCTTTATAATTATTGGGATAAACAGGTTTGAAATCATTCCAATGTATACTATAGGACAGTAACCCAACATATCCTTTTAAAACTGGACTTTCAACCCAAAACCAGCTGTTGACTTGTGGATGCAAGCAGCTAATCGCAGACTCAACCAGAGAGAAAGTAGTAGGCCTACATCATCATCAGCTACCATGTCTGACAGAGAGGAAGACAGAGAGGAGAACAGTCAGGAGGGTAGTGATGACAGCTTGTAGGATTACTGGTCGTGCTAATGTTGTCTTGTGTTCGCCTCTGCATTTGTGTTCTGTGTTCACCTCTGTGTGTTCTGTGCCGTGTGTCTGACAAATAAAGACCGGTTTATTTATTTCATTTTAAGGATGAGCACCAAGCAACATCTCCAGGTGCTCCTTGGAGAACCAGGGCAAAAAAGTTATGTGCACCCCTGTTTATAACCTCCTTTAGCTTAGGAACCACTGGACCTCCCTAACCGAAAGGAGAGGAGAAAATGCTGCCCCACAATGCATTGCAGCCGCAGCATTTGCCGTCACTCAACAGTCGACACAAACGATAATGGGAGAAATTATATCATGAAAGTTACGGTGCTTATTACGCATTTTAAAACGTATGTGGTAAGTTGCCAAAGTGCTTTGTTTTGAACGTTCATCAGTATTATAATCAAAAAGAGAAATATGAACGTTAGTTTTTACTGAAATGATCAAATAAAGTCAACATTTCACAGTCTTTACTGAGCTGTGTGGAGTTTGTTCAACTTTTAAAAGATGTTTGAATGGTGATATACACAGTGATAGATGTTAAGGACTAACGTTTATAATAAATACATTTGTATTGATTTTAAGATATTTTCATAGTTCATACAATCATACGTATTGGGACCATTTGTATTAATGTGGACCGGAGGGAGAGGGTGACGAGCATAAGTTTCACTTTCCTTTTTTATTTCAATTCCAACTTTGGTCCTGAAGAATATGTTTCTCTGTTGTCCCCGTTCATAAAGCATAAAGCAACAGCTTCAGTGCACGGTGCAGAGTCTCTAGATGAGTTTACAGTAGTCCCTCGTTCTTATTAAACATCCATGTTATAGTCCTCTCCATAGTTTCCCCACAGCAGCAGACGCACATTCATGACGTCCGCTGGCGCATCATAAACACGTCGGATAGTGAAAGTGCAGTTGGATTCTCTAAAGTACCGCGGTCTCTTCTCCTAAGTCCTTTTGAATTCTCCTATCCACTATCCCTTAACCCCGTGACGTTTCACTCAGAGGTCAAGGAATAGGAGATATAGTTAGACGTTAGGAGCTGATTTTTGGATTATCGGAACGCAACCCCGTACTTTAGAGAATCCGAATGCACTTTCACTATCCGACGTGTTTATGATGCGCCAGCGGACGTCATAAATGTGCGTCTGCTGCTGTGGGGAAACTATGGAAACTACAGTTTCTATACTACCGACTACATGGATGTTTAATAAGAACGAGGGACTACTGTAAACTCATCTAGAGACTCTGCACCGTGCTCTGAAGCTGTTGTTTTATGCTTTGTGAACGTGGACAACAGAGAAACATATTCATATCCCAATACTATGATTGTATGAAAATATCTTAAAATAAATACAAATGTATTTATTATAAACGTTAGTCCTTAACATCTATCACTGTGTATATCACCATTCAAACATCTTTTAAAAGTTGAACAAACCCCACACAGCTCAGTGAAATGTTGACTTTATTTGACAATATCAGTAAAAAACTAACGTTCATATTTCTCTTTTTGATTATAATACTGATGAACGTTCAAAACAAAGCACTTACGTTTTAAAATGCTTAATAAGCACCGTAACTTTCATGATAGCCTATAACTTCTCCGTCATAATCGTTTGTTTCCGTGAACGGCCGACTGTTGTGTGACGCCAAATGCTGCAGCTGCAAGGCATTGTGGGGCAGCATTTTCTCCTTTCCTTTCGGTTAGGGAGGTCCAGTGGTTCCTAAGCTAAAGGAGGTTATAAAGGAAGTTTGAAACCTCCTTTCCTTTCATTTAGAGAATTGGAACAGCACTTATCATGGCTGCCACTGAGGGTCATTTCACTTGGTTAGGAAGGTTCCTAAGCTAAATGGACTATTGGAATTCAACCATGGTGTAGTCTCAAACGATAGCTGAGGATTCTGGGTAGTGTAGTGTCTTCTGCCATCCAAAAACCCCGAAAAAATATTTGTTTCTCCGAATCGAAAGGGGAAAATACAAAAGCATTGTACACAATTTCAACCAATCAATGTTGTGTAATTAACAAGGATAATCTGGTGTTTATTAGTTGATGAGTAGTGCAGATATCACTGTAAAATCAATCGACAGTAAGGAGAATACTTACTTCCGGGTGTAAAATTCTCCGTTATCCAATGGGAATGGACGCTCACATTGCTCTCCGTAATACAATAAAGGGGACATGATCAAATCGGAATATAATGTTCTTTTAAATAACGTTAACTAAAGGGAACAATCTATTTGACACAGCTGAAGCTCTGGCCTTCTTTAAAAACTAACTAATGTAATAAAAATCACAGTTGTATTACACACAATGCACTGGTTTTTAAGAACAAAAATTCGTAACTAATGTAATTTTTACATTCTGACGAAAAATAAAAATTATTATGAATATAAATAAAATAAAAGAAGCCTCCCGTGAGTTACTACAAGCTATAAAGTAGATTTAAAAAACGTTTTATAGAATAAAAGCTCACTGCTGGACGTTGTAGAAATGCGTGTGCAACACGACAAAGCAGCCTCATTCACTTTACATTGGGTTTTTTTGCGTGGTGCCGACACGTAAATGTAGCAGAGTGCGTGACTCCACCACGCACTGTGGTGTTAAGGAGTCGTGGTGGAGTTACGCATTCTGGTGAGACCAGGTTGGCAATAACCCTACCTCTGCACAACAACTGATGGCCTCAAACACATTAAGAAGGCAAGTCATTCCACAAATTGACTCTTGACAAGGCACACGTGTTAATTCAAAACCATTCCAGGTGACGACCTCATGAAGCTGACTGAGAGAAGCCAAGAGTGTGCAAAGCTGTCATCGAGGCAAAAGGGGGTTACTTTGAAGAATATAAAATAAAATCATATTCTGGATTTTTTAACACTTTTTTGTTAACTAGATAATTCCATATGTGTTCTTTCATAGTTTGTATGTCTTCAGTATTAATCTACAAAGTAGAAAACAATTCAAATAAACAAAAACCATTGAATGAGAAAGTGTGTCCAAACTTTTGACTGGGAGGCTACTGTATGTTAAATTCACCTATCCTGCTTTCCTTCAGGTGAAAAGTGTTACATTTATCAAACTTCAGCCTAAAAGGATATACAAAAGTTCTCATAGGTAATTGAATTATGTACTTCTGTAAGAGAACTTCCGTCACTTTCTCATGCTGTCTTTCATCTGACCTGCTTCTCCGAGGGGACCTATTCTAAAATGTTGAGGTTGATATCAGTATTTGGTGCCTCTACTTTGACATGTCTCCATGCTTTAATGTTCAAAAAGGTCTTTATTGTTCTCATACTGCCTGTGCTGCAGGGCCTCTTTTCACCCTCTGTCTGAAACCAGAGCCCAGTATGCTCTGATTGGTTAGCTGGTCGGCTCTGTTGTGATAGGACATCTCTAAACGGTTGACCAATCACGTACAATGTGCTAAAGCGTTAGCCAATAAAGTTTGAGTGTTCCTTCTTGATGTCACTATTCAACAAGTAAACAAAGGAGGCCAATGGAGGCGTTTCAGACCATTTACATGCACACAAATGTGCGAGTGTTTCATAGTGATGTCACTATGTTACTGAAGTAAACAATGGAGTCCAATGGACTCCTTTGTTTGGAGGCCTTTCAGGCGGGGGAGAGGGGACCAGGGAGTGTGGGGGAGAGAAACTCCCTCTGGAGGGAACACAGGGATGTTTGCCTTTGCAGACCATTTACATGCACACAAACCTATACAGTATAGCACACTGCAGGAGAGGGAAAACACAAAAATAATAATAAGGTCCTTTTAAGATTTACATTTTGGATTTGGATAAGTTTATAATTCAATTTGGCTTTATGTTCTGCAATGGGTTGTTTAAATTCAACCACAAGTGGATAGAGAATGGCCTAGTTGAAGCCAGATCAATACATGTTCTTAATGTATTTATTTCTCTCATATTTCTGCCAGTACAGTATGACCACAAAATACAAATGGGTATTGCATTTCATTCAATGTGAGGAAAACATTTAGGAACACTGAAGACATTCATTGAGATATTAATAGTGATGTCCTTTAGCTATCTGACAATAAAAAGGTCACATAAAATAAACTCAAACGATGGCGCTGTGTATTTTTACATTGCACATTTTAGCTTTATAATCTTTGTATTTATTTATTTTGGTCTCTTTTTGTCCATGTGTTTGCATGCATATTTCGCAAAATGGCTTCGATCTGTGTTTGCTTTTCTCTCCCTCTTTTTCAATTCCTTTCAATTCGACATGCAATCTAAATTGGCTAGACGAATGTAGGATTGCCAAAACAAATGTACGTTTTTACTTTGACACAACTCTTTCCTGTGTCTGTTTTCTGGCCCAGGTGTGTGGCAGTCTGTGTCTAATGCCTGGATTCGGGTTAATAGTCGTCAGAGTTTTAGGCGGTGGCCAATCCCGTTGCAGGTGGGATTAAACAGGGATTAAGCATGTTTCTCCGTGAAAGCAGACAGACAGACTAGCACTAATCTGACTTTAGCCCTGCACCAAAAAACGGCAGGCTTGAGCAATCCCACTCTTCCGTGACTGCTTGTTGTGTATGCGTGGGTGTGTGTATTCTTGTGCGTATACCTTTATGGTAACCAAATGTCCTCTGAAGTGCAGAACAATTAATTACATCTGAAATACCAAACACCAATAGGAGGCGTGTGGCATAGTGGATTGTCCGTAGGTGTTCGGATCAGGGGGTCACAGGTTCAAATCCCACTGCAGTCAGCATGTTGTTGTGTCCCTGGGCAACACACTTCACCCCAAATTGCTCCTGTGGGGATTGTCCACAGTATTGAGTATGGAAGTCGCTTTGGATAAAAGCGTCTAACAAGTAACACGTAATGTAAATACCAAACACAAGTTTTCAATGGCTCCTGAAAACGCATCAGTTTTTTAAACATTCCCTGTGTAAAGCTGCGTATCACCAAATGTCACTTTGGCAAATAAATACTGTGTGTTGTGGTGACACGTTATTGGACATAATTCACCTTGCTTATTGTGTTGCCACACGGACCCTTTAGTGGGGAACACCTGTAGCTTTAGCTGCCATTCCTGCTAGCTCATCAGGCAGAGCAGTGCATGTGTTAACCTATCTGAAAGTAATGGATAATAAAGATTGGAACTCCATTCTTAATACACCGCCTCCGACTCTCTTTTCACGGCACTACACTGGTGACCCTGACTTCTCCGAGAAAGTTTCCGGAAAATTAACGAACATGGCTGAGCGCGATGTTTTCATAAAGCTGCCGGAATTCTGGGAGCACGCCGCGGAGGCATGGTTCGCACACGTGGAGGCACATTTCGCCTGCCGACAGGTCCGTGACGGGGACCTAAAATACTACCATGTGGTAGCAGCGCTGGGGAGCTCCACGTCGTCCAGGTTGGTGGGATTCATCGCAGCCCCCCCACATCATGGCAAATATGAGGCGATTAAGGCCCTTCTCCTTAAGACATTTAGCTTATCTGCTAAGGAGAGGGCCCGCCAGATACTTGACATTCAAGGCCTAGGAGACAGCAAGCCATCCCAGCTAATGGAGAAAATGCTAAATCTGCTAGGGGGGGGAAGATCCCCGGATTTTATTCACGGAGATTTTCCTGCGTCACTTGCCTCCCCGGGTACAGACGGCGCTGGCCAACACGCCTGTCACGGAGCCCCGTGCTTTGGCTGAGGAAGCGGATCGTTTTTTCCTGGCTACGCAACAGCCCGGGGCAGAGACGTTAGTCCGGCCTCCGCCACGCTTTCTTGACTGCCGGTGGGCCGCTGAGCGTCGCGGCAGTCAAGAAAGCGTGGCGGAGGCCGGACACGGCTGTGGCTAGCCGGCGTGGAGACGCCGGAGAGTGCGTTTACCACGCACGTTTCGGGACAAGGGCGAAGAGATGCATCGCTCCGTGCAGCTACAAACCCCCGGGAAACGGAGGGGCCGGCGCTCAGTAGTGGCTCTGAGCGTCGGCGGCACGTGCAGGCTCCTCTTCGTCAGCGACAGCGTTTCGGGGAGCTTGTTTCTATGTGACACGGGCGCTCAACGGAGCGTAGTTCCAGCGTCGAGTGAAGACGTCGCCCGTGGGGGGCACGGACCGCGATTGACGACGGCTAACGGCAGTCCCATTCGCACGTACGGCGTGAGGCCTATGTGTTTGTGCATCGGAGGACAGCGTTTCAGCTGGGATTTTGTGACAGCGGACATTTATTTTCCCCTCCTCGGAGCAGATGTTTTGTGTGCTCATGGACTCTTAGTGGACGTTAAGAATAGGCTGATTTTGCTGGTTTGGTTGATGCCTTAACGTTTTCTTCCCTCGTGTGCACACTTGGCAGCGCAGCGTACGACGGGCTGTCAGGCTCGCTGTCAGGTGCAGACACGTTTCTCAGACTGTTGGCCGAGTTTCCAGACCTGTCGCTACCCACCTTCTCTGCGCTTACCACTAAGCATGGTGTGGAACACCACGTCACTACCGGGGGGCCTCCTGTCTACGCCAGGGCCCGGCGGTTGAACCCTTCTAAGCTGGCTGTAGCGAGGGCGGAGTTCGCAACCATGGAGCGCCTGGGCATTGTCCGCCGCTCCGACAGTCCTTGGGCTTCCCCCCTGCACGTCGTTCCCAAATCGAACAGCGGGTTCCGCCCGTGCGGGGATTACCGCCGACTCAACGACGCCACTACGCCTGACCGCTATCCGGTGACGCACATTCAGGACTTTTCGGCGCATCTGGCCGGTACGGGGGTGTTTTCCAAGGTGGACCTGGTGCGTGGATACCACCAGGTGCCCATGCACCCCCTGGACATTCCCAAGACAGCAGTGATAACGCCTTTTGGACTTTTTGAGTTCCTGCGGATGCCTTTTGGACTCAAGAATGCCGCTCAGACGTTCCAGCGCCTGATGGATTCGGTGCTGCGGGACCTGCCGTTTCTGTTTGTTTACCTCGACGACATACTCGTCGCCAGCGCTTCAGTGCAGGAGCACCTGTCCCACCTCCAAGCCCTTTTCACACGGCTCAACGAACACGGATTAATCATCAATCCTGCAAAGTGCCAGTTCGGGGTGTCGGACATCGATTTCCTGGGGCACCGCGTCACCAAGGGCGGTGCGACACCTCTGCCAGCGAACGTGGAGGCTGTTGCGGCGTTTCCTCGCCCGCCCGGTCGCTCCGTGAATTTCTGGGGATGGTGACTTTCTACCACCGTTTCATCGCCCGGGCCGCACACATCATGCGGCCGCTGTATGAAGCGTTGAAAGGCAAGACCCCCGTCCAGGAGATCGACTGGACAGCAGAGGCGGACGGCGCTTTTGCTGAGGTCAAGACCGCGTTGGCTCAGGCGGCTTTGCTGGCACACCCATCATCTACGGCTCCCATCTCCATCACCACGGACGCGTCAGACTACGCGGTCGGCGCAGTGCACGAGCAGTGGGTGGAGGGCGCTTGGCAGCCGCTCGCCTTTTTCAGCCGCCAGCTGACGCCTAGAGAACGCAAATACAGCGCCTTTGACCGGGAGCTCCTCGGACTTTATTTGGCCGTGCGGCACTTCCGTTTCATGCTGGAAGGCCGTGAATTTACGGCGTTTGTCGACCACAAGCCGCTCACCTTCGCCATGTCAAAAGTGGCGGAGCCTTGGTCGGCACGTCAGCAGCGGCAGCTGTCCTACATATCGGAGTTCACTACGGACATTAAGCACGTGGCTGGCAAGTCGAACCTGGTTGCTGATTGCCTCTCCAGGGTCGTCATCGGTGCCGTCCAGTTGGGCCTGAACTATACTCGCATGGCGGCAGACCAGGTCAGAGATCCCGGCGTCCAGGCCCTGAAGGTGGAGAGCGCGGGGCTGCGCTTGGAGGACGTGGTGTTCGGCGACGCGGGCATTACTCTCCTGTGTGACGTCTCTACGGGCCTGGCGCGGCCTGTCGTCCCTGCCAGCTGGAGGCGTCCTGTGTTTGAGGCTGTGCACGGCCTGTCACACCCCCGGCGTTAAACCTTCGGTGCGTTTGGTAGCGGCGAAGTTCGTTTGGCAAGGACTGAAAAGGGACGTGAGGACTTGGGCCAGGGAGTGCGTGGCTTGTCAACGCGCTAAGGTGCACCGCCACACGAAGGCCCCGTTGGAGCGTTTCCTGGTGCCTGAGAGGAGGTTTGATCACGTCAACATTGACCTGGTTGGTCCGTTGCCTTCCTCTCAGGGGTTTTCCTACCTCCTCACCATGGTGGACAGAACGACCCGTTGGCCGGAGGCGGTTCCGCTCGTTTCGACATCAGCCGCAGACGTTGCCCGGGCCTTCATTGCAACGTGGGTGTGTCGTTTTGGCACCCCGTCAGACATTTCCTCAGACAGGGGCTCTCAGTTCACGTCCGAGCTCTGGAACGCTGTGGCAGGCGGTTTGGGGGTTAAGCTGCACAGGACTACCGCTTACCACCCTCAGGCTAACGGCCTCTGCGAGCGCTTTCATCGCTCCATGAAGGCGGCCCTCAAGGCCGGCGGCCCTCAAGGCCGGCGGCCCTCAAGGCCGGCGGCCCTCAACTGGGGTAACTGGTAACTGGGTCGACAAGCTGCCCTGGGTGATGCTGGGCCTGAGGACCGCACCTAAGGAAGATCTGCAGTGTTCTACAGCGGAGATGGTCTACGGTCAGCCGCTGAGAGTTCCGGGGGATTTCCTCCCAAATGCATCGGCTCCCTGGTCGGCGTCGGCACAGCGGACTTTCCTGCGTGACGCCGCTGAGGCCTTTGCTCCGATCCCTACTACTCAGCACGGTACTCAGGTGTCCCAGGTTCCCGCAGAGCTCCGCTCGGCGGAGCACGTGTTCATCCGGCACGATGCGCACAGAGGCCCCCTGCAGCCCCCTTATGATGGGCCTTTCCTGGTCTTGGAGCACGGGGACAAGCACCTGGTGGTCGACCTGGGTGGCAAGGCCGAGCACGTCTCGATGGACCGGGTGAAGGCTGCTCACCTGGACTTGGACCAGCCTGTGGTGCTGGCTCAACCTCCGCGACGGGGCCGCCCCCCGGCCTCGTCCCCTGTCACGGATTTAAGACCGGTTGTTCCGGTCCCTCCCCTTCCGGGGGCCGCACAGGCGGGAGTCACTTTTCCGACTCCCATGCTCAGGAGTCGTGGGGGTCGGCGTGTCGTTCCTCCCCGCCATGCTGATTTTGTTTATGTGTGAATTCTTGGGGGGCTTGTGTGGTGACACGTTATTGGACATAATTCACCTTGCTTATTGTGTTGCCACACGGATCCTTTAGTGGGAAACACCTGTAGCTTTAGCTGCCATTCCTGCTAGCTCATCAGGCAGAGCAGTGCATGTGTTAACCTCTCTGAAAGTAATGGATAATAAAGATTGGAACTCCATTCTTAATACACCGCCTCCGACTCTCTTTTCACGGCACTACAGTGTTCACTTTGATGATTTGATTCTCAGCTTCCTAAATGATTGGGCTGTCCTGTTGCAAAAAGCCCTTTAAGCTCTGCTATGTGTTTTAAAGTGACATAATCGTGGCACCCATTTGCAGCTGCAGCCATTTGCTTTTTTAAACAAGAAATATGTTTATGTCTCTACGTTTCCTTGTTGCTGTGGGAATAATACATGAATAACAGAAGTATCTTAAAAGCCTCATGATGCCGGGTCAGTATTTGGGCGTACAAAATATTTTACATTTTTACCAAAGGGACTATGATTTGCTTCTAACCCAAGCTGCAGTAAGACATGTTTTTGTGTTAAACATGGTTGCAAGGGTTACTTACAAAAGTAAACGTTTTTTTGTAACTAGTTGAGTGTAAAAATCAGTAACCTAATCTGAGTATCACAATATAAAAGTATTGAAACCTGATTACTTTCCATTAGTTCTGGATTACATCAATATAAAATGTAATGTGTCACTTTACCACTCTATGGTGAGTAACATTATATGAATCACCCCAAAGTAACTATGGCAAAAGCTACTTATTATGAAACCTGTTTAGAGTAGAGTTTCTGAGAAAACTCAATATGATGAAAGCTTGACATTTGCCTAGAATCTGTGCTTCAGGTTGTATAAACAGGTCTACGACTGGCTGCACACACACACACACACACACACACACGCACGCACACACACACAGAGACGGAGCGGATCACAGAGTGACAGATTCCGCCACTGACAGCCGTAGCAGCGACACACACACACACACACACACACACACACACACACACACACACACACACACACACACACACACACACACACACACACACACACACACACACACACACACACACACACACACACACACACACACACACACACACACACACACACACACACACACACACACACACCAAACATTTCCTGCTCTCTTCCGTTCATCAATAAATCAGGTTAAATCATCACTAAAACGTCCACCTTTTCCCCTTCCTTTCTGTAGCGTGACCACAAGTGCACGCTTGTGAGTCTACAATTATTTCAACATACATTTAACTATATTACACCATACTTACGTGGGGAGCGGCGGGCGGAGTTTCACCGCCGTCTCCCCAGCAAAGGGAAGATGGAAAAGACGGAGGCGCATCACTTCCGTGAGTTAAATAGGATGCAATTTATTATGTATTAGCTGTAGCTTTTATAAACAACAAAAAAGACATATTGACGAGTCGTTGAACCAGAGACCCTGCGATCGTGAGTCAACTGCTTTCCAGCTGAGCCACAGCACACACGCTGAATCTCCCTGAAAATACTGTAACATATTTATTCCTGTATTTATTCATTCATGTTTTTTTTCCTACATTTATTTATGTTTGTATCTATTTATACTTATGACATGTTCCGACCTCTATATAGGTGAGGTTTTGAGCTCTTTTAATTCCATCGTGTCACCAGCGGGCCCAGGTACAAACGGGTAATATGGTTCTTATTATACATCCATTGGTATTATGAGCGTTGTGGTTCAACGGTTCAACCGATCTGAATCGCTTCCTGAAGCAGTCACGTGGTATCGACAGGCAGCAAGGCTTCGTTTGTCATCGATGACGTCACTGGCCCAAAACGATACAAGCCTCGATACATGCTTCACAAAAAGCTTCGGGGATTACTCGACACACGCTCCGAAGCCTCGGCGCAATACGTAACATCACTAGTGTTTACTCCATGAGTAATAGACAACCAAATTTGGTAACTTTGATTTTGTTTATTTAAGTTATACTGTTTCACTTTTATCAAACAGTATATATTCTTTTGTTGCTGTTATAAATAAAGTTTTGGAGCTTAAATCATCCGACTAAGCCTATGTTTTCAACGGAAAAATAGAACCCCGTCACACACACACAACACATACAGACACACACACACACAGACACACACACACACACACACACACACACACACACACACACACACACACAGACACACACCCACACTCTGTCACCCTCTCCTCTCTGCAGCTGTGTGAGGTAATGTCTGTCTGCGTCTGTGTCTGTGCAACACCCTGCAAGAATAACAAATCCACCTCTCTCCCTCTCATCCCTTTTCTATCTCATTATCCCCCCCCTCTCCCCGCCACCTTTACCTCCCTCTGACTCCCCCGCTTCTGTTTGAGGCTAGACGCACTAGACTATTACAAATGTCCTCTGTCGGGAAGAGATTGTGTTGTAAACAAAGAGTGGATGAGGGAAGGGAGACTGGAGAGGATTCTGACGAACAAAAGGAAACTCAAACTTATATTTTTTATAATTCCATGTTTACATTCACACTTCCTGTCTGTCTGTCTGTCTGTCTGTCTGTCTGTCTGTCTGTCTGTCTGTCTGTCTGTCTGTCTGTCTGTCTGTCTGTCTGTCTGTCTGTCTGTCTGTCTGTCTGTCTGTCTGTCTGTCTGTCTGTCTGTCTGTCTGTCTGTCTGTCTGTCTGTCTGTGTGTGTCTCTCTGTCTGTGTGTGTGTGTGTGTGTGTGTGTGTGTGTGTGTGTGTGTGTGTGTGTGTGTGTGTCTGTCTGTGTGTGTGTCTGTGTGTCTGTGTGTGTGTCTGTGTGTCTGTCTGTCTGTGTGTGCCTGTCTGTGTGTGTGTCTGTCTGTGTGTATGTCTGTGTGTCTGTCTGTCTGTGTGTGTGTGTGTGTGTGTGTGTGTGTGTGTGTGTGTGTGTGTGTGTGTGTGTGTGTCTGTCTGTGTGTGTCTGTCTGTGTGTGTATGTCTGTGTGTGTCTGTCTGTGTGTCTGTCTGTGTGTGTCTGTCTGGGTGTGTGTGTGTGTGTGTGTGTGTCTGTCTGTGTGTGTGTGTGTGTGTGTGTGTGTGTGTGTGTATGTCTGTCTGTGTGTCTGTCTGTCTGTCTGTGTGTCTGTCTGTCTGTCTGTGTGTGTCTGTATGTGTGTGTGTCTGTGTGTCTGTCTGTCTGTGTGTGTCTGTATGTCTGTCTGTCTGTGAGTCTCTCTCTGTGTGTGTGTGTGTGTGTGTATGTCTGGTGTGGGGCCAAACCCTTAATAGTAGATGCGCTGCAGTTTAAAAAACATAAATATATAAACACAAATGTTCCAAAACAAATGCAAATGAAGAAACATCTTCACCAACTTGATAACGCATTTGCTGTGTTTACTAAAAGTGCTGTACAAACCAAATGCAGCAAATAAAAAACACTGCAAGAAGCTCAAAACACAACAAAAATGGGGACACTAAAAAGTGTTGCACACACCTCGGACCGGAGCGCTTGGCGACGTTCAGGATTGAAGGTTCAATTTTAAAATACCCCAAATTCAAAGAACAATTACAATGGGCTTCATGATCCTTGAAGAACGTGGTTAGCAGTCAGCAAACCAATGTCATACTGTATATTCCGGTAAATTAAATCTATAACCGGCTTTGGGTAAATTGATTTTAAAATAATGTAAATAAAAACGTTGTTTACAAGGACTTTATTTAAAAGATAATAACTAAATCCAGTGTGTATCTTGGAAGAAAGATGGGAAAAAGGGTTCGATACAGTTTTGCTGTTCACTGTAACACAAAGCGAGTAATTGGTAAACACATTTTCATTATTTCTTTTTTTTGTTATTAAAGTTTTTATTTATGAACATACATGGTACATAGCTCACATGGTACAGCATACAGAAAGAGGAAGGTCAGGCTACAAAACATGTTAGTTAAGTGTTCCTGGTTAAAAGAAAACAGAAAAATACAAAGGTGTAAGATTACCAATCAGACACATCGATCATAAAATAAAATAATAACAACAAATAATGCTTGATTCTTTTGTGAGAGTCAGTCAGGCTACTAGTTAGAGGTCAGGTATTCCACAAAGTAATCCCAACTTCCTAGAACCACAGGTCCTCTACCCCTCATTCTTGCCAACATAACCTCATGATGCTGTTTCACTCATCAGAGCCTTCCATTCGTGACATGTCGGGATGGTGGGTGCTTTCCAGTGTCTCAATATAATTCTGGCAGCTGAGGTTATCCCAACCATTAAAACTGAATGAGCACTTTTTGTTCGTTTTGGAATTTCTGTTTTATCGCCCAATAGGCATAAACGTGGGGATAATGGCAAAAATATTCCTACCCATGCCTCTAAGAAATCCAACACTCTTTGCCAAAACGGGTTGACCATAGAACATTCCCATATGAGTTGGACAAATGTGCCCATTTCTTTCTTGCATTTCCAGCATATGTTGGTATTTATTAGTCTTATTTTGAAAAGCCTAGATGGTGTCCAGTAGAACCGGTGTAGAATTTTATACTGTGTGAATTTACTTCTTTAAATATATTTACCGTTATTAGTCAGAATCTGTTTCCAAGTATCTTCGTCAACCTGACAATCAAGGTCTTTCTGCCAGATTATCCTCAAATGATCACATGTGCTGCTAGTTAAATACATTGATTATAGAGTATTGATGCCTTATGGTTAAGTGGGTTTTGAAGATAGTCAACTACTGGATCTGTTTCATTCGGCTGATAGTTTTCCACTAAGCAGTGTCTAATCTGCAAGTATCTCCAGAAATCCCCCTTCTGTTGCAAATTGTACTATTGGGCTAATTCCGTGAATGATTTAAATATACCATCTTTATAAAGATTGCTTATTGAATGTATACCATTGTCTAGCCATCTTCTCCAAAATACTGTTTGTTTTCCTATTTTTACTTCAGAGTTTAACCAAAGTGATGCATATTACTGTTTGTAATGTGAAATCTTGTGTATTTTATGAACCTTTGCCCAGACCTCCCTAGATTGTTTAAAGGTCCCATGTCATGCTTTTCCGGTTATTACCCGTCCCCTTGTGTGTTATGTAGCTTTTTCTGCATGTAAACGGTCTGCAGAGTCATAAACCCTCAAAGTACACCCTGTAGCGAGTCAAACTCTAACACAGAAAAGACCTGTCTATGCTGCCCCAGAACGCCTCGTTGGACATTTCTCTTTTTCTATTGTTTTCTTCCTGACTACAGTGACGTGCCCATACCCAAATAATAATAATAATTATAATAATTCCTTACATTTATTATAGCGCTTTTCCAGATGCTCAAAGCGCTTTACAAATACACATTACACATATTTTGTATACATGCAATGGTCACTGTGGACAATACCCACAGGAGCAAGTTCAGGTGAAGTGTCTTGCCCAAGGACACAAATGGACCCATTGGTCCAAATGGACCAAGCCGTGGAGCCGTTACATTACGTCTGCAGAGCCGTTACTCACACACACACACACTCAATCTTTTCTCAGCTGCAGCTCCGCCTATCTCTCCTCCCTGAGACGGCGGGACGTGGCGAGGCTGTGAGTCAGTGTGTGAGCACACACACAAACTTCCAGCCAGGCTGCGTGTGTGTTCGGGCTGGTTTCGGGCTGGGTTTAGCTGTGTCTCGCTGTCTCGCAGACGGCCACTGGGCTAATAGGGAGGGGGGGGGGCAGGAGCTCCTATAAGCCGTTTATGACAGAGTGAATACTCATACTATACAGAGATGCTGTATGAGAAACCAATGCGATTTTGGAATATTGCACAATCAACCTCAACAATGGAATTATGATCAGTAGAAATGAGTAGTAGTAATGATGCCCTTTCAATCACATTAGTATGCAAGAAAAGTGACAGGTGGTGTGACAGGTCACACCTCTCCCTACTTATGTTAATAAGCTAAGTTCCGCCTCCCTTTGTTCGCGGTGGATGTCCCACCTAGGTGTGAATTCACACGTAGGTGTGAGATCCTTTGATGTGAGGGGTGAGGTATCATCACACGTAGGTGTGAAATGCCCCCTCTGTGTAGTGCCTTTGTTAGAGATCCTTTTGAAGTGTGTCATGTGAAAACCCCCGGGCTAGCGCCTTTTGTTGTCTAATTCTTTGATGTGTTGATTAAGTCTCTTTGTGCTGTCTGGCCCCTGTCCCCTCAGAGTTGTATAATCTAATTATGAAGTCTAATCTATGAGGTGTTATAACAGGCCGGTGTGACTTCACACTGGTGTGTTATAAGCCTCTGATGTTAATTTAGGTGTTGATTAAAGCAGTCTCTTTGTGCTGTCTGGCCCCTGTCCCCTCAGAGTTGTAAAATCTAATTATGAAGTCTAATCTATGAGGTGTTATAACAGGCCGGTGTGACTTCACACCGGTGTGTTATAAACCTCTGATGTTAATTTAGGTGTCTCTTGAAGTTAGGTGAGACTGTCTACCAGCCCCCTCCTAGCCTCTCCCCCCCCCCCCCCTTCCGGGCTATGACGCAGGCAGATAATGGGGGGGTGGAATTAGGTAGAAATATGCGCAAACTAAATAAAAAGACAGAAATTCCATTTACCCAGTCACCTTTTCAAAAAAGAAAAATGGCCAAGAGACGCCTCGAATGGGGGTTAATCAGTCTGTGACAGCTTACCGCATCCGTCCGGAGCGTCAGTCAAGAAACGAATGCAGCAGCAGCAATGCGGGGGTCTCTGTGCACAAACTTATCTCGCGCCTCTTTTGGTCATGCGCGCGTTCATGTGTGTTGGAGGAGGGGCTCTGTGAGGAAGTGGCAGATTTTCCCCGGTTTGACTGCAAATTCTCCAAATTATCTAACCCTTACCTTTAAGAACAATTCACACACACACACACACACACACACACACACACACACACACACACACACACACACACACACACACACACACACATCCAGATGTGGGGGATTGAGATAGCCTGGGTGTAAAAGCCTATGTTAATTAAGACACTCTCTGTGAGAGAAATGAAGTTAGTTTTAAAAAAAGAAATAAACTCAAATTAAATAAAAACAATCATTAATTTTCACTCACCAAGACATCTAAAAACGTTATTGTCCTCTCTAGATTTGATTCAGGGTTTGTTTTAAATGGTGTGTGCTGGCTAAGGATGTTTATTTTCAAGTTTTTGTGAAACTGCTAAAGAAGTATCTGTTTTGCAAAGAGGTTATTTTCAAAAGATCTTATTTAGGTTTTAATAGTGATACCTAAGGATATTCTCTTTTAGTATATGGATTTGTGAACTAATGTGTATTTACTTGTATTAACTATAATTGCACAGGATCATTCTAATAAGAGTGAGAGGGCTAATGAGCCAGCACCATACCTCCTCTATGCATTTTCTTGACCTGTATCTGATCTTGAAAAACTTGACTCTTTTAAAAAAAGTTATTTTTCATCCATCATTTTCAACCATGCAGCAAGAGATCAAATTTAAGAATAAGTAATAGTTTGTCACGATTTTACGGGAAATAGTCAGTGCGCGATGTCACATCTTAAAGACAGCTTGAACTGGATAAATGGTTAGTCTTTTTTCAAACATACCGTACGTTCTGCATGTTAGTATATCTGGCCAATCGATTTAGACCCTACTGCCCTAGACGCATGCCCTCAATAGGGAAGTCACGCTTTGGGAAGAGGTGTTTCATTTCACAGATCCACCTTGATTGTTGTTGGTGAGGGGTGAAGGAAGGGGGACGGGGGAGGAAAATTCAGAGGATGAAGAAGCAGAAAACATAACTTGTTTTGTAAAACGGACAGCACGTCAGTTTCAAGAAAGACGACACCGTGTTTATGCATGACATGCAAAATATCTTGAAGCCCTGTAAAAAAAAAAGGTACAAGTTGTGTTGAAAATATCGCAAAAGTCGTAATTTTGTATAATGTATTAGTTGCATGTAGTGTTAATTTCGTCAGCTATTTTTTTATTTAGTTTTAGTCTTAGTCCTGTGTTAAATTTCCTTTTTAGTTTTAGTCATATTTAGTCACCTTCATCCTGTTTTTATTTAGTCAAGTTTTAGTCGACTAAAAGTCTGAGCATTTTAGTCTTATTTTAGTCGACTAAACAGTAAACATTTTAGTCAAGATTTAGTCGACTAAAAGTCTGAGCATTTTAGTCATATTTTAGTCAAAGAAAACTAATTATTTTAGTCTACTTTTTGTCAATAAAAACTGTTGAGTATTTTTTAGTCATCAGATTATATAGAACATTTCAGTCAAACTAGTCTAGCCAAAACCAATAATTTGTCATTTTAGTATATATAAATACATAAGATTATATCTTGTCCTTATTTGATGAAAACCACAGGTTGAATGATTAAGAAGCTTTGCAGAGAGTATCTGGTCAGCTGTGTTTTGGCCACATTGCTTCCCTTCTGATAAAACAATGCATTCGCTTTTTTTCTCCGCCTCATTGTACCAAAAATGGGCCCAAATATCACGTTGTTTCTTTCTCCCAAGCAGTGGTGGCTTTAGACTTTTTCGTTGTCAGTCATTTTGACGGATCGTAACATTTCCGTCATAATCCATTATTATCCGTCGAGTGCACAATTTATCAATCACTCGCGCTGACGGGGGGGTATTCGGTTAACGCGAGTGCGACCACTGCTCCCAAGCCCTGTTGCCATTTCATTTTCTGTTAAATAAGGTTAGTTAGACCATGAGTTAGACCCGAGTCTTCCTGACAGTTCATATTGTGCCGCTGCCCGGTGTAATTCAAATCTACCGCCGCGCGCACCGCAGATACACACAGCTGCTGCCCTGCCGCAGCACCGGAAATGGAACTGCTGGGAGAAAAACTGACTATCAGAGATGTAACGTTATCTTTGATAATATTTCGTCTCCTCATTTTTCGTCAACGAAAGTAAAGAGAGATTTTGGCATAGTTTTTATTTAGTGAACTACATTTTCGTCTCGTCACTTTTCGTCAACGATATTGCATGATGATTTCGTTACAGTTATTGTTTACTGCCGTCGGTGCCGTCTCGTCATCGTCTCGTTTTCGTCATGGAAAAAAAGGTCGTTGACGAACATATTTCGTCATAGATTTAGTCAACGAAATTAACACTAGTTGCATGTTGTATTTTGCTAGAAATCACTATGTAGTTTTTCAAAAAATATAATGGAAAAAGGAGAGAAAGACAAAAAACAAAATATCACAGTATGTTGAAAAATATGAAAAAGTAATGTGTTCAAAATAACATGAAAGAAATCAAAGTAACGCTTCTAAAAAACATATATTTTAGAAAAGTAATGTTAGTCATGTCAAGTTATCAAGACTGCTGTGTTTCATCGAAACAGTGTTAAAATCACAAACATAAAGGAAACGAATTCCTTACAAATTAATGAATATTTTACCCGGTTAAAAAGGTTTGCATCCATTAAAGTGTAACTAAAAGTATCTTAGTAACACAAGAAAAGAGAATAAAGCATTAATGTCAACAAAACTGGATTGCTCCATTGAAATAGCGTTAAAATCAAAAAGTGCCTTTAAAGAAAATGTATTCAGATAAAGTATTTTATTTTCAGAAATGTTTAAGGTTTTGCATACATAAAAAGTGTATCTTACAGTTCCTTTTGTGAGAGAATTACACACAAATCTGCAGAGTGTCACTAAAAAGTTTTACACAGGGACTGACATTCTGTATGGGGGTTTCACACGGACACAAAGTCTACTTCATTATCTACTTTTTCAGATTTTATACACACAAATGTATCTTTCAGTAACTTTCTCAGAGAATTTAAGCATAAATCTGTCAAATGTTCAAAACAACCTTGTTTCACTGAAATAGCCTCAAAATCACAAACTGCCATTAAGAGTCAGATTCTTAACCGAATCTACTAATACAAAGTACTTAATTATCTACTTTTCAGCTTTTATACACAAAAGTGTATCCTTCAGTAACTTTCTCAGAGAATTTAAGCATAAATCTGTCAAAGATTCTTAACGAAATCTACGGACACAAAGTACTTCATTATCTACTTTTCAGCTTTTATACACAAAAGTGTATCTTTCAGTAACTTTCTCAGAGAATTTAAGCATAAATATGCCAAATGTTTCAAAAAACAGCCTTGTTTCACTGAAATAGCCTCAAAATCACAAACTGCCATTTAGAGTCAGATGCTTTACGGAATCTAATAAAACAGAGTACTTTCATGGTAGTGGTCAGCTTTTAAAAAAGAAAAGTGTATCCTTCAGTAAAGTATAATGGAAAAAGGAGAGAAAGACAAAAAACAAAATATCACAGTATGTGGAAAAAATATGAAAAAGTAATGTGTTCAAAATAACATGAAGAAATCAAAGTAACGCTTCTAAAAAACATATATTTTAGAAAAGTAATGTTAGTCATGTCAAGTTATCAAGACTGCTGTGTTTCATCGAAACAGTGTTAAAATCACAAACATTTAGCTCACGGACCCCAAACAAAAGTGCAAAGAATTGAATTGTTCACAGGGAAATGAATAAAGGATTAATTTGCATTGATTTTGCTCCACCACAAATGGAGTCATTTTCTTGACCATAAGGACTTGAGAGCAAACCAACAAATTGAACAAAAAGATCAATGGTATCTTTTAATATGGCTATCCAGAAAGAAATCTCCAAATTGACGCTTTGTGTTTAAATAGTTTGAGAGATTTTCCACTTGGTCTGTTGGAATAGACTGACTGGGACTTTTGTGTGAAATTACGCTTTTTGGTCACAAATTGAGAAAACATCAGTCTAAATTTGAATAATTCGGCCTGTGAAGTTTTGGAGAGGTTCTTTATAAATCAAAAACTGATAGAGGAGTCGGTATGTTAATGTGGCGACAAATGTTCCCCTTTCTGCTCTATGTTGGTCTGTTTGACTTATTCAGCAGCATTCTCCACAGCCTGTGAAAAAGTCTTGTTCTCCTTTTACTCGTGTGTGGTTTGGCTCGAACGGATTAGACACAAGCTCAGTTTACACCAAAAGAGGGGAAAAACCTGATTTTATGCCCCATTGTCAGTGAGTATGTTGGTTATTTGCAACCTAAGTGACAAATTGAATGAAGGACAATTGTGTATATAGCACAAGAAGCCCTTTTAACATGTTATAACATTTCCAGTGTTAAGAGTTATTTTGCTTAATAGGGTAGAAAAACACAGAAGATGGTTTTAGCGGAATAAAAAACAGAACATAAAGGATGGACTGATAATAGAGGTTTACATATATTTTGATTCATGCAAATCAGTTAGCTAGCATTTGTTTTTTATTAATACGTACTTGGCTCCATTATATCCTGTGCAACACATAAACATGTTCACCTTATGTAATAAATTGTAAAACAATGCATGTCATGTGTAAGAAACAGCTGTGAGCGAAAACGACAGGACAGGATAATTCAAGGTTAGCAGGAAAATATGAAACGTTTTGCACTCAAACATGATCTATTTGATACTAAGTCGATTTTTAGATTTTCTTTGCCCTCCACGTTTGATCCTTTGTCTTTACAGTGCCCTCCCTCTGTTTTAAATCCAAGAGCTTGTATGCTGAGGGATGGGGGGTTTGCTCATTCCATGGAGCGCTACCTTGTTCCAGAGTGCCCAAGAGGGCCATATCTGTTATAGGACATTCCAGTGTGCAGACATTTTGTGATTTTGAGGCTATTTCAGTTAAACAAGGCTGTTTTGAACATTTGACAGATTTATGCTTAATTCTCTCAACAACAAAAAAAAGGGTACCGAAAGATACACTTTTCTTTTTAAAAAGCTGACCACTACCATGAAAGTACTCTGTTTTATTAGATTTCGTCAAGAATTTGACTCTTAATGGCATTTGTGATTTTGAGGCTATTTCAGTGAAGCAAGGCTGTTTTGAACATTTGACAGATTTATACTTAAATTCTCTGATAAAGTTACTGAAAGATACACTTTTGTGTATAAAAGCTGAAAAGTAGATAATGAAGTACTTTGTATTAGTAGATTTGGTTAAGATTCTGACTCTTAATGGTCCTCTCTAAATTTGATTCAGGGTTTGTTTTAAATGATTTGTGTTTTGTGTGTACAGACACACAGAAAAACACTGAAAAACACAAAAAGAAGGACTGTAATACACATGTATCAAACATGCCCCCTTGCTATAATGAAGACAACAGTTTTTAAATGTAAAAAAACACTTTTTTATTTTTTCACACACAAAAATCAAATAGTTATACTGATTGGGAGCAATCCAGTTTTGTTGACATCAATGCTTTATTCTCTTTTCTTGTTACTAAGATACTTTAGTTACACTTTAATGGATGCAAACCTTTTTAACCGGGTAAAATATTAATTAATTTGTAAGGAATTCGTTTTCTTTATGTCTCTCTAAAAGGCAAGTTTGTGATTTTAACACTTTTTCGATGAAACACAGCAGTCTTGATAACTTGACATGACTAACATTACTTTTCTAAAATATATGTTTTTTAGAAGCGTTACTTTGATTTCTTCCATGTTATTTTGAACACATTACTTTTCATATTTTTCAACATACTGTGATATTTTGTTTTTTTGTCTTTCTCTCTTTTTTCCATTATACTTTACTGAAGGATACACTTTTATTTTTTAAAAGTTGACCACTATCATGAAAGTACTCTGTTTTATTAGATTCCGTAAAGCATCTGACTCTTAATGGCAATTTGTGATTTTGAGGCTATTTCAGTGAAACAAGGCTGTTTTTTGAAACATTTGGCAGATTTATGCTTAAATTCTCTGAGAAAGTTACTGAAAGATACACTTTGTGTATAAAAGCTGAAAAGTAGATAATTAAGTACTTTGTATCAGTAGATTTTGTTAAGAATCTGACTCTTAATGGCAGTTTGTGATTTTGAGACTTTTTACAGACACTCTGCAGATTTATGTGTAATTCTCTCACAAAGGAAAACAGTAAGTCTCTTACTTTTTTTATATGCATGACAACTTACAACTGGTAGAAAGTTAGGTACTTTTTCTGACCAGATTTTCTTTAAGACTGTGACTCTTAACACACCATCCCCCGAGAGCCAAACATACTCACCCCCTTTTCAACGCCCTCCCCCCGCAGCAGCTCAGGTGTGAAACTCCCATACAGAATGTCAGTTCCTGTGTAAAACTTTTTAGTGACACTCTGCAGATTTGTGTGTAATTCTCTCACAAGGAACTGTAAGATACACTTTTTATGTATGCAAAACCTTAAACATTTCTGAAAATAAAATACTTTATCTGAATACATTTTCTTTAGAGGCACTTTTTGATTTTAACACTATTTCAATGGAGCAATCCATTTTGTTGACATCAATGCTTTATTCTCTTTTCTTGTGTTACTAAGATACTTTTAGTTACACTTTAATGGATGCAAACCTTTTTAACCGGGTAAAATATTCATTAATTTGTAAGGAATTCGTTTTCTTTATGTTTGTGATTTTAACACTGTTTCGATGAAACACAGCAGTCTTGATAACTTGACATGACTAACATTACTTTTCTAAAATATATGTTTTTTTAGAAGCGTTACTTTGATTTCTTCATGTTATTTTGAACACATTACTTTTTCATATTTTTTCAACATACTGTGATATTTTGTTTTTTGTCTTTCTCTCCTTTTTCCATTATACTTTACTGAAGGATACACTTTTCTTTTTTAAAAGCTGACCACTACCATGAAAGTACTCTGTTTTATTAGATTCCGTAAAGCATCTGATTCTAAATGGCAGTTTGTGATTTTGAGGCTATTTCAGTGAAACAAGGCTGTTTTTTGAAACATTTGGCATATTTATGCTTAAATTCTCTGAGAAAGTTACTGAAAGATACACTTTTGTGTATAAAAGCTGAAAAGTAGATAATGAAGTACTTTGTGTCCGTAGATTTCGTTAAGAATCTTTGACAGATTTATGCTTAAATTCTCTGAGAAAGTTACTGAAGGATACACTTTTGTGTATAAAAGCTGAAAAGTAGATAATTAAGTACTTTGTATTAGTAGATTTGGTTAAGAATCTGACTCTTAATGGCAGTTTGTGATTTTGAGGCTATTTCAGTGAAACAAGGTTGTTTTGAACATTTGACAGATTTATGCTTAAATTCTCTGAGAAAGTTACTGAAAGATACATTTGTGTGTATAAAATCTGAAAAAGTAGTAGTAGTCTTAATTAACATAGGCTTTTACACCCAGGTTATCTCAACCCCCCACATCTGGTTGTGTGTGTGTGTGTGTGTGTGTGTGTGTGTGTGTGTGTGTGTGTGTGTGTGTGTGTGTGTGTGTGTGTGTGTGTGTGTGTGTGTGTGTGCGTGTGTGTGTGTGTGTGTGTGTGTGTGTGTGTGTGTGTGTGTGTGTGTGAATTGTTCTTAAAGGTAAGGGTTAGATAATTTGGAGAATTTGCAGTCAAACCGGGGAAAATCTGCCACTTCCTCACAGAGCCCCTCTTCCAGCACACATGAACGCGCGCATGACCAAAAGAGGCGCGAGATAAGTTTGTGCACAGAGACCCCCGCATTGCTGCTGCTGCATTCGTTTCTTGACTGACGCTCCGGACGGATGCGGTAAGCTGTCACAGACTGATTAACCCCCATTCGAGGCGTCTCTTGGCCATTTTTCTTTTTTTAAAAGGTGACTGGGTAAATGGAATTGCTGTCTTTTTATTTAGTTTGCGCATAATTCCACCCCCCCCCCATTATCTGCCTGCGTCATAGCCCGGAAGGGGGGAGGAGAGGCTAGGAGGGGGCTGGTAGACAGTCTCACCTAACTTCAAGAGACACCTAAATTAACATCAGAGGTTTATAACACACCGGTGTGAAGTCACACCGGCCTGTTATAACACCTCATAGATTAGACTTCATAATTATATTTTACAACTCTGAGGGGACAGGGGCCAGACAGCACAAAGAGACTGCTTTAATCAACACCTACATTAACATCAGAGGCTTATAACACACCAGTGTGAAGTCACACCGGCCTGTTATAACACCTCATAGATTAGACTTCATAATTAGATTATACAACTCTGAGGGGACAGGGGCCAGACAGCACAAAGAGACTGCTTTAATCAACACCTAAATTAACACCAGAGGCTTATAACACACCAGTGTGAAGTCACACCGGCCTGTTATAACACCTCATAGATTAGACTTCATAATTAGATTATACAACTCTGAGGGGACAGGGGCCAGACAGCATAAAGAGACTGCTTTAATCAACACCTAAATTAACATCAGAGGCTTATAACACACCAGTGTGAAGTCACACCGGCCTGTTATAAGACCTCATAGATTAGACTTCATAATTAGATTATACAACTCTGAGGGGACAGGGGCCAGACAGCACAAAGAGACTTAATCAACACATCAAAGAATTAGACAACAAAAGGCGCTAGCCCGGGGGTTTTCACATGACACACTTCAAAAGGATCTCTAACAAAGGCACTACACAGGGGGGGCATTTCACACCTACGTGTGATGATACCTCACCCCTCACATCAAAGGATCTCACACCTACGTGTGAATTCACACCTAGGTGGGACATTCACCGCGAACAAAGGGAGGCGGGACTTAGCTCATTAACATAAGTAGGGAGAGGTGTGACCTGTCACACCACCTGTCACTTTTCTTGCATACTAATGTGATTGAAAGGGCATCATTACTACTACTGAAATGGCAATGACATGGAACCTTTAAACAAAAATACAATGCTTGGAAATTACTGTGTTTTATTTTACAGTTATAACACTACTGCTGTAACAACAAATAAAGTAATTACATATTACTGCGTTTCATTTGACAGTTTAAACATTATTACCGTAAACACAAATACAGTACTTGGAAGTTACTGTGTTTCATTGAGAAGCCCCTCAATGCAGTGCGCAATACCTCAACATGGGCGGGAGCTCAACATGGGCGGAGCCTCAACACCCCTCCTTCTCAACCTTTGAGGCACGTGACGTCCTGACTCCTGTGTTGTGTACATACAAAAGTAACATATTATATCTGTGGGTGGGAGCCCCTCCTTCTCAACCTTTGTAACATATTATATTATATATATATATATATATATATATATATTAACATATTATATATTATATTATTAATATATATATATATAATGATACCGGTAATATAATGATACCTTGAGGTCTGTGATGATGGCGAGTGATCTGTCGCCATGGCAACGGCATTTAAAAATGTAAAACTCAAATTAAACACATTAACAGCCTTCATATAATATTTTAATGTCTATTTGCATGTTAATTGCATCAATTATTTCAGTTATGACTTCAAGAAAGGGCCTTCATTTGTTTTTTAACGTACATATATAATCACTGCATTTCAGAGGCAATATTGTATATTTACTCACTTTTTACTGATAAAAAACATGTGATATAAATGAAATCATATAGTACTGTATTTTCTACCAGTAATACCATCGTATTGACAAATTGATAGAATTGACAGGATAATATCAATGGTAATATAATACTGTGAACAGGGCCATTCCGCATACTGTACTTCTACTTTTGATACTTCGAGTACATTTAGCTGATAATACTTATACTCTTTTACTTAAGAAACACTTTGAATTCAGGACTTTCAATTTTATTGAACACAGAAAGCAACAGACAAGACAGGACAAAATAATACACAGACAGATCGTGACAACTAATACATCTTGAGGCATTAGTGAACCTAATAAAGCTGATTGTAACAGTTCCCCCCCAGCAGCGGTCACTCATGATCCCATCTCAATTACCGGCGGCCTTCAAATGATGACCTGCTTCTTTTGTGGAACCTCACAACCTCTTCATCCTGAAATATATTTGACAAAGAGAGGTTAAATGTTTAACACTCACACTGGTTCAAGACTTTATCATTTGTGATTCAACAACTTCTACCTGCATTGCCTTTTCCTCCCGTCGCCTCTTGCAGTCTTGCGACCTCTCTTGTTCAGACCTTGGTGAATGAAAGACAAACATTAAAAACATTCAATAAACATGATATAGTCTGGTTACAGTGTAACAAATAGTTTCAAGAATGCAAATGTGAATTGTAAAATTAAAGAAACCTACGGCATGGGAACGTTTTTGAGGAGAACTAGGCACCACCAGTGCCTAATTTGCTCCATGTTTGTCTTGGAATATAAAAAGCACACAACCAGATGGGTCAACAACACATGTCCTGAAAAGTCTTGTATCCACAAGCGATATCAATGAAAAACTGAAATATTAAACCCTTATTTCTACATACCTCATTGAAATCAAATTGGGCTCTTGCCACAATGTAAAATGCGTACTGTAAATAAAGAAATAGTATATTATGTTAGGTTGTTGTGATGCTATGGTGTTCATTGACAAATAATATTCCTCCGCGAATGTTGTTTTGGATATAAATAAATCACAGCATGTCTCAAACTATGAGCAATAATGGAGTGCATAGCATGCTGAAAGCATTATACATTTGTATACATTATTATAAACAGAAAAATAGGACTACTATATGTATACTGTATATCCAGTATCTTACCATCAAAACAAACACCCCACAGTTGTTCGAGAACCCTTGTCTTGGTAAGCCCTGTAGTGTGAAAAGTCAAAAGTGTCAAACATGACAATTACATCATACTCTTCAGTAGAATAATTTTAACAAATCTAACCTGGACATCATCCACACCAAGACTTGCCCAAGGCCCAGGGCACAAGATCTGAGCAAGGTTTCTGTGAACACAATGCATGTGAAAGTTAAGAATAAGTACAATTTAATTGAACTTTATAAGTACTCGAAAATCATGCAGAAAATCTTTTAACACTGATGGAACAGGAACAAACTTGAACTTCCAAAAAAAAAGTCATTAAAGGGTCAAACAGAACAGCCCCGCTGTCAAGTGGCATCTATGGTTCTGTTCAATGCCTTTTATTTAATACAATGTATCCCATGTTAGTTCAAATAAAACAGAGCCATAGATTAAAAAAAGATAGACAAGTGACCAGGAGGCGGAGTCGCAGTCTTACACGCTTCTCTGCGCTCTCTCCTAGGCAGTCATCCATAGGAATCCCGAACCCAATAACCCAATATTAACGGTGTGTGTGTCTGCCCAAGGACAATTTAAGGTAAAACCTAATGTGTGTCACACATAATAACCTAATAAAAGTAAATGTAACAACTACTACAGTGCAACAAAACAGGAAGATTAAATGTGGTCTCTTAAACATAAGATCTCGAGCATCTAAAGCAATATTGGTAAATGATTTAATATCAGATTATAATATTGATATATGCTGTCTCACTGAAACTTGGTTGAGACATGAAGAATATGTCAGCATAAATGAGGCCACTCCACCCAGCCATATCAATACTCATATTGCCCGAGGCACGGGCCGAGGAGGTGGAGTTGCAGCAATCTTTGACTCAAGTTGACTTATCAATACTAAACCAAAATTAAATTATACCTCCTTTGAAAGCCTTGTTTTAAGTCTTACGCATCCGACCTGGAAAACTTTGCAGCCAATCTTATTTGTTAGAGTGTACCGTGCACCAGGTCCTTATTCAGAATTCTTATCAGAATTCTCTGAGTTTTTATCAACTTTGGTACTTAAAACAGATAAAGTAATTATCGTAGGTGACTTTAATATTCATGTTGACGATGATAAAAATAGCCTTACTGTTGCATTTAACTCTATATTAGATTCTGTTGGTTTCCGTCAGAGTGTAAATAAACCAACCCACTGCTATAATCACACTCTCGACCTTGTTCTGACTTATGGTATTGAAATTGAGCAACTATTAGTCGAACCGCATAATCCTGCTTTATCCGACCATTTCTTAGTAACTTTTGAAGTACTGTTACTAGACTACAAAGCATTAGTCAAAAGCTCCTGCAGCAGAAACCTATCTGTTAGTGCTATAGCCAAATTTAAGGAAGAGATTCCACCAATACTTAACTCGATAGCATGTCTGCATGTAGGGGAGGAAACTTATACAAAATGTACACCACCCCAAATTGATCATGTTGTTGATAGTGCTACAGATGCGCTGCGAATAAAATTAGACTCTGTTGCTCCTTTGAAAAAGAAGAAAATAAAACAACATAGATTAGCTCCATGGCATAATGCCGAAACCCGCAAAATAAAGCAAAAGTCGAGACAACTTGAAAGGATATGGCGTTCCACTAAACTTGAAGAATCTCGTTTAATTTGGCATATTACTCTCAATGAATATAAGAAAGCACTGCGTAAAGCGAGAGCAGCCTACTACTCTTCATTAATAGATGAGAATAAGAATAATGCAAGATTTCTTTTCAGCACTGTAGCCAGGCTGACAGAGAGCCATAGCTCGATTGAGCCTCCTATTCCCATAGCACTCAGTAGTAATGATTTTATGTGCTTTTTTAACGATAAAATTGTTATTCTTAGAAACAAAATTAATGTCCTCTTGCCTTTAACCAGTATAGTGTTATCAACAGCTCCCGGAAACGTAAGTTCTAATATTACACTAGATAGTAAACTAGAATGCTTTTCAGCCATAAACCTTGAACAATTAAATTCAATGATTCTCTCTTCTAAACCATCAACGTGCATGTTAGACCCAATTCCAACTAAGCTGTTGAAGGAAGTAACATTTGTGATTTGAGCTATATAAATAAACATTGATTGATTGATTGATTGAAGTGGTCTAAAACAGAACTACCACTGTCCGGATGTGATGTAACTGTGCGCCAAAAAACCTGAATGGTTTGGTGCGACTATCATCTCTCCAGCCAGCGCCACGGAGGGGATCTAGAAAGAAAATCTCCCTAGCTTGTGGCCTCAGTATCTGTTAATATCACATATTCCAATATCAATAGGTATACTTTGACATACAAACGTTATATTATAAAGTTGTAGGATCTGTATTATACAACTAAATTAAGTGTTGAATTTAAAGATAGAAACATTATTTTCGACATGGCAAACTTCATTGTACAGTAAACAAACAATAGCAAAGACTGAACTACATGTAGTTACACAGTGTCCAGTGTCCAGGTTCCCACACTGGAAGGAGAAGCCATTGGAGATTTGCTGCATTTTCTTGGAAAAGCAAAAAAACAGTTGATGTGACTACAGTAATGAGTTGGTACAAGAATATGGAGCAGCAACATGGATAATCATGATAAAAATACCGGCAGGTGTTGCATCGGATTCAGCGAAGATGGTGGAAACCAGGCAGCTATTGGCAGCAAACACGCCATCTACTCTCTGTAACAGAGATAATGTAATATCTTATAATTGTTTGGTATAATATAGTATGTTTTATACATATATTTACATATTTTAGAACAGCTTCAATACCTTCTCAATAACTGTAAGACAGCTGTTCAGGATCTGGCAGAATACAAACACACAGTCAGTAAAGTCAGGTTAGGCAATAGGCAGGAATAAAATAAGTTGCATATACATTTATTTTGTAAAAATCGAATTGAAATATAGGTTATGCATAGTATAGTTATTAGTATTTCTCAAGTAGTGCAAAAAATAATATAACGTTTTCAGGACTTTGCTTATACAGCAATCCTACTATTTTGAAGCAACACAAATGTAGTTTTACTTACTGCATCACTAGGACATGCATGTCCTAGTAGCGACAGTGCACATTTGACAGCAAATAATCAACACATTTTAAACCGCAGCAAAAACAAATAGTTAATTTATTCAGGTATACTTACCTCCATCGTACTCTGACGCTATGATTAATAGAACAGAACTGCTACCCCGGAAACAGGATGCAACGCGTCATCTGTGAAGCTCCGCCAACGTTGAGCTCCCGTCACGTGCCTCAAAGGTTGAGAAGGAGGGGCGTTGAGGCTCCGCCCATGTTGAGCTCCCGCCCATGTTGAGGTATTGCGCACTGCATTGAGGGGTTCTACATTTCATTTTACAGTTTAAACACTATCACCGTAAACACAAATACAGTACTTGGAAGTTACTGTGTTTCATTTTACACTGTTACTGTAAATAAAAACGTGTAAATACTGTGATTACCTTTACAGTATGTAACTGGCAGCAATTGACAAGTTACTTACTGTAATTTTACAGTAAGTAATTTGTCAATTGCTGCCAGTTAAATACTGTAAATGTCACGGTACGTTTCTTACAGTGTATGTGAACATAAACACCTGTACACCAACTAACATGTATACTTATACACATACATAGTCAAACATAGAGTTATATAGTATATACTGTACAAGATGCTGACAGGCTGAACAAGCTCGTGAGGAAGGCTAGCTCTGTTGTTGTAGTAATCTGGAGGAGGGGGCGGGGGGAGGGCAGGGAGAAAGCTGGACTGTCTTTTGTGCCTGTAGCCATCAGGCTGGACAACCAAGAGTTAACCTGTTACCAGAGTTGGTGTTACTGTAATAATATTACTTTTGTTGGTAACGGAGTAATGTAACGCGCTACTTTTATAATTCAGTAATCACACTACAGTTACTAACATTGCCCCGACACACGTTACTTCGTTACTTACTAAAAATCAGTCATAATCAAACCTCAACAAGCACCTGCAAAGAACACATGCTAAGGTGAAGCTAACGCACAGCTATTTGTTGTTTGTTTATATCACATAGTCTGTTCTTCTTCTCTGTTTAGTAACGAGTAAAGTAACGAGTAAAGTAACGAGTTACTTTATGTAGAGAGTAACGAAGTAGTGTAATATATTACTTTTTTATAAAGTAATATGTAATATGTAATATATTACTTTTTTTTAGTAACGACCCCATCTCTGCCTGTTACCCATCAATAACCTGCACTGAATATTTGGTATTTGTTACATGCACCTGTATATTTAACATATCTGTTCTGCTCACATATGTACATTCACCGGATCATAGTTAAACTCCAGTTTCTCCCGTAAAATATTTTGTTATTTAAATCTATACTGTTAATACATTGTGGCAGCGGGGTGGGGTTAGGGCGCCGGCTGCTGGAGTGAAGGGAGTGGCTCGGCCGGAGGCCAGACAGCTGATCGGAATCAGGTAATCAGTGCCGGAATAAAAGCATGTCGTAACCTGGTTCTGGTCTGTTTTGCAGTAGGCGGGATCCTGGAAGGTGGTAAAAGGACCTGTGAAGGTTGCCACGCGGGCAACGTTGGAGACCCGTGGATACTTTTGGTTGGAGCTAATAAACGCCTGTGTTACACGAACCTGCTCTTTCCGTCCATATTGGAACCCTGTGTGAGCGGAGAGGCTCACAGTGGCACCTGAACAGGGACATCATGGTGGAAGGAGAAACCCGCTGGGGCAGGCCCTCCAACGTCTCGCGACAGCAGAGCGAGGCTCTGCTCGGGATCGCCTTGAGCCAGCGCGAGGACCGGGCTCTCCTACGGGAGCTGCTACAGCGTCCGACCGCTCGGGAGGCCGATCCCGCGACCAACCCGGCCCGACCGCCTTCAATTGCCCTCCAGAAGTTGACGGCAGAGGATGATCCGGAGGCATACCTGGACATCTTTGAGGGCACAGCGGTGGCGTGCGAGTGGCCGGAGGAGGAGTGGGCAGCGCGGCTATTGCCTCTGCTATCTGGGGGTGCGCAGCTAGCCGCCCACAGCCTGCCAGCAGCCTCTCGGCATGTGTACCGGCATCTGAGGAAGGCCATACTGGACCGGCTTGGCAGCACGCCAGAGGGACATCGCCGCCGGTTCCGGGCCCTCCCCTTCGAGGACGCTGACCGGCCCTTCTCCTACGCGCAGCGGCTCCTGGATGCAGCGAGCCGCTGGCTCCAGCCGAGGGTGCGCTCCGCTGAGGAAGTCGTCGGGCAGGTGGCGCTGGAGCAGTTAATCGCCGGCCTGCCATCTTCCACGGCGAATTGGGTCCAGTGCCATCGCCCCGCCAACCTGGAAGCAGCCGTCGTCCTCGCGGAGGACCACCTCTCGCTTCCCCGGCGGAGCATGAAAGAGGAGCCCCGACACCAGCCGTTTCACCGGGGGGCGACCCGTCCCAGCCCCGAGGAGGAGGTTTCCGGGAGCAGCTGCTCTTCCCTCCCCACCACCACACGGCCCCAACCCCGCAGCCCCGACACTTTCCCCCCAAGCCCTACCTTACCCTCCTGTTTTTATCTCTCCCCAGGGTCCGGCCTATGCTTCTGGTCGTCCGGCAACACGGGGGGCTCCTCAGACGTCAGGGCAGGATTGCTGGCGGTGCGGGCAGCCCGGCCACTTCCGACGGGAGTATCCTCTCATGGAGGTCGGACAGCTGGTTCGGGTTGCGGGACCGCCAGTTGCCTCCCCCGATTTGGAAGGGACGTACCGTATACCGGTATGTATACAGGGGGGTACACACCAGGCTCTGATGGACACGGGCTGTAATCAGACGATGATCCATCAGCGCTTGGTTTGGCCTGGGGCATTGATTGAAGCATCGTGGGTGAAGGTGAGGTGTGTGCATGGGGATATTCACCAGTACCCGGAGGTGACGCTGGAAATTTCTTATAAGGGGAAAAAGCATAGAGTCAGGGCTGGAGTTAGCACTCGCCTTACCCCCTAATCCCACCAGGAGCGTCTGCGCTGCGTTGCGCTGCGTTGCGCTGCGTTGCGCTGCGGCTGCGGCGTTTTTAGCGATCGCGGCCACTCTAGTCAATGGGTGCTATTCCACCAGACACGCTGCGCCGCGCTGCGCCGCGCTGCGCCGCGGCTCGAAGCGTCCCAGAAGCTCCTCGCCACAAGGAATTTCTAAAATATAGGATGAATCCTATTTTTGACGTGGCGCAGCGCGGCGCAGGCAGGAAGTGGAATGTTCATCCAACAACTGCGAGGCTGCACACAAGACGCTCCGCTTCCGCAACGTTTTGAAACGCGCCCGGTGGGTTAGGACGCAGGAGGAGGTCGCAGCGCGGCGCAGCCGCAGCGCAGACGCTCCTGGTGCGATTAGGGGGTTACGCACCCCCTGATTTTGGGAACGAATTGGCCGGGGTTTGCTAAGCTAGCGGGGGCTATGGGGGTGCGTTCACGGACGGCAGGGAAATGTGAGTTGTGTGCGGTGTTTAGTGGAGAGTCATAGGCGGCTGACGACGTCGAGGGGGAAACTGACACGGAGGGGGCCGCTGAGGCCCTCTGGACCCGCTGGTGTTTCCCGTGGAGGATTTCCCCCTCGAACAGTCGAGGGACGAGACCCTTCAGCACGCCTTCGGCCAGGTGGTGAGTATTGATGGCTCCCAGCTACAGTACACCCAAACGCAGCACTCACTCACCCACACTTTACGGTGGTTAGGGACAGGCTGTATCGTGTAAGCCGTGACACACAGACAGGAGAGATAAATACCCAGTTGTTGGTGCCAAAAAGCCGTCGGGAAATGGTTTTCCAGGCGGCTCATTATAACCCCATGTCAGGTCACCTAGGGTGAACGAGGTGTCCAAATTCGATGCTTATCCAATGCCCCGGGTCGACGAACTCCTGGATCGGCTAGGCACCGCTCGCTTTTACACGACGCTGGATTTAACCAAGGGCTATTGGCAGATTCCCCTTTCTCCAGAGTCTAAGGAAAAAACGGCCTTCTCCACTCTGTATGGTTTATACCAATTCATCACACTTCCTTTCGGGTTGTTCGGAGCTCCAGCCACCTTCCAGCGGCTCATGGACCGGGGTGCTGCGTCCCTACTCTGCATATGCTGCTGCTTACTTGGATGATGTCATCATTCACAGTGAGACATGGGAGCAGCATATGCAGCAGGTGGGGGCAGTGCTCGAGTCCCTGAGGCAGGCGGGGCTCACGGCCAACCCGAAGAAGTGTGCGGTTGGACGGAGGGAGGTACGGTATCTGGGGTACCAGGCACTTGGGCGGCGGGCAGGTGCGGCCACAGGTAGAGAAAACAACCGCCATTTCCGCCTGTCTGGTGCCCAAGACGAAAAAAGAGGTCAGGAGGTTCATGGGGCTGGCCGGTTACTACAGGCGGTTCATCCCGTCCTTTTCGGAGCTGACCAGTCCCCTGACCAACCTGACCCGAAAGGGTGCTTCAGATCCGGTCCAGTGGACGGAGCAGTGTCAGCTGGCGTTTGAGAGGGTTAAAAAAGCCCTCTGTGGTAAGCCGCTTCTGTATTCTCCTGACTTCTCCTGACTTCTCTCTCCCTTTTGTGTTGCAGACCGATGCCTCGAACAGTGGGGTGGGGGCCGTTTTGTCCCAGCAAGTAGAGGGGGTCGACCGCCCCGTACTGTACATTAGCCGTAAGCTCGCCCAGAGGGAGGTGAACTACAGTACGGTGGAAAAGGAGTGCCTCGCCATACGGCGGGCGGTCGGCGCCCTGCGGTACTACCTCCTGGGGCGCCCTTTCACCCTCTGGTCGGACCATGCCCCGCTCCAGTGGCTCCACCGCATGAAGGATGCCAACGCTCGGATCACTCTGGTATCTGGCGTTACAGCCTTTCAACTTCAAGGTGATCCACAGGCCGGGTAACCGGATGGTCGTGGCCGATTTCCTCTCTCGCTCGGCGGATGGGGGGGGGGGGGGGGGGGGTAGGGGTCAGCTTGCGGCCGGCGGGATCCCGGCCTGAGTCGGGCGGTGGGGGTATGTGGCAGCGGGGTGGGGTTAGGGCGCCGGCTGCTGGAGTGAAGGGAGTGGCTCGGCCGGAGGCCACACAGCTGATCGGAATCAGGTAATCAGTGCCGGAATAAAAGCATGTCGTAACCTGGTTCTGGTCTGTTTTGCAGTAGGCGGGATCCTGGAAGGTGGCAAAAGGACCTGTGAAGGTTGCCACGCGGGCAACGTTGGAGACCCGTGGATACTTTTGTTTGGAGCTAATAAACGCCTGTGTTACACGAACCTGCTCTTTCCGTCCATATTTGAACCCTGTGTGAGCGGAGAGGCTCACATACATATTTATTCTTATTTTACGTTATTTTTTATTTGACTATTATTCTTTTAATTCCCTTGTATATTCCATTTGTAATATCTGTGCTTCTTCTTATTCTGTTGTTGCCTTGACACGTGAATTGAAAGGTCCCTCTTCTTCTATCTTATCTTATGCACACATTAAGAAAATATAAAGGCACAACAGTCAATAAATACAAAAATAACAGTCACTTATAAACGGATGAAGATTCATGTATTACAGTAAAAAAACATGTACAGTTGTTCAAATGACTTTGGATGTGTGTGTGTCTCTGTGTGTGTGGGAACATGCTGTTGTTACTCCAGGAGAGGTCCTCTGTGATGTGGACCCACAGGAATTTGGTTCAGCTCACGTGTTCCACAGCAGTACCACCAATGGCCAGTGGGTGGTGTTAGAGATTTGGAGGGATAACTGGTCCGCTTTTCAAATCTCCGCGCGTTCCTATGAAGCTGGTTATAATACAGGAAGGAATCCATATCTACAAAGTAACCGTTAACAATAATCTACTTTAATGGCAATATGACAATGCAATACAATCATTACAATACAACATGATATATTACAGTTATATTGTAATGCTTAAGGAGTAATGCCGGCTTACTCCTGCCCTGGTCCGCATACTGCAGAGCTACTTTCACCCGAGGGCAGCATGTGAAGAAGAGGCCGAACGCCAGGGATCCACCGGAGATATACCAGAGTAAGAAGGAGGGGTTTGGTGTTAGGTCAGCTGGTCATCTTTTCAGGTCATCTCATTGGGAGACGCAACTCTGGCCAGCAGGAAACCAAACAGGCTCACTTTACAACAAAAGGTCTCAAGGCCTGCATACCTACACCTCCCCCACAGAGCAATAAAACCCTGTTTACTCCAACCAGCCCAGAATGTTTATAGCCATTTGTAGTCCTTACATTTATGAAAGGATAAAACAGAGAAATCAATATAAAACACAAACACAGGTATTGTTTGAACAGTATTCACTTAACTGCTACTATTGATAAGCACCAGAGAAACCCAAGGGACCTCTCTTAATATCACAAACACGGTAGCTAGATCTAAGTTGAATGCAAATCAGGACATGCTCTCACCTTCCCCCATCTTCCTTTGTCCTCAAAAACACATGTCAACAGGCCCCAAATGCAGCTCACAGTTTTACCCAAATTATTCTCATTTTAAGCTTATCCATAGTTTGCTAACATGAATAAATACAAATATAACTCTACAAATCCCCCTTTTTATCTCCTTCTCCAGAGATAAACTTAGACAAGGCATTTTGAAATATACCCACTGTCATTATTTTCTACTGTGTCCGTAAATCCATCCGAAGCTGGTATTCAGAGTACCTGAAACCTTCATGGAGACAGAACACCACTTTCCATGGCAGTGAAGGAACCATGAGGGGGTAGCTGAGTGCTAGAATCATCAGCCCCCCCCCCCCCCCCCCTCGGAGGAATAGCCCACAAGGACAGCTAATAGGGAGGGGGAGATGCAGCTTTCCCTTCACGGGTAGAACTGATCAGAGCGAAGTAGACTCCTCTGCTGCCTCGACAAGTTCCCTGTGCCGTCCTGGCTTGCCGTGTCTTTGTCCCCCCAAATCCGCTGACAGCAGCTTCTGGGCTGCCTGCTAGAGAGATGTCTTCCTCCTCCTCGTCTTCCGGCCCGCTGATGGCGGCTTCCGGGTCGATGCTGTAGAGATGTCTCCAGGATCCTCCTTCTCCAGTCTGCTGCTTCCGAGTAGTCCACGTCTGCCAGGGCCACGTCCGTCCTGATGTCGTCCCCTGGTCCTAGTAGGTGGTTTCCCCGCCGCACACTGGCTCCCGTGGTACGAGCTGTCCCCCTTTTCTCCCAGGCAGACGGCATAAGAGGTCCGCTGGGTCACTCGGTCGGGGTCGGAGAGCCTGGGGTTGAGCCACTTTGTCCTCGTGCTTCTCGGGTCCCCCTTTTGGCGCCAGTGACCTGTGTGGAGAAATCTGATACAACTCCCTCAAGCCTACGCTCAGCTGTTTTGACCCACTTGGAGCCTGTTGGTGGGGTGTCTTGAAACAACAGCCGTCTGTGAACAGGTTTTCCAAATTAATTGTAGCCCTCCTATCTGCCAGTGCGGCTTCAGAATCTTAATACTTGGATTGTGCCAACTAAATAAGAACCCCAACATCTTTAGGTAAACTAAATAACATATTTCAATAGCTCTGAATTTCTGACAAGCATCCGTGTTTATTTTTAAATGAAATCCTATTTAAAACCCAAATATAATATGAACTGCTAATGTTTCTGGCAAAGAAACACACTAATGTTATGGATTCAAAAACAACCAAAATCACAATACTAACAAAGTGAATGATTTCCTGGTGATACTGCTTCTACCTGTCAGTGCTTAGATATTATCACGCTGAAAAAATGAATACAGAATTCCAACAAACTGTCATCAAATGTCTTTCTATTATAAATTTAGATGAAATGTATATCCCCATAATGACCTAAACAATAAAGTCTATGGCTTTTACTCCTTTACCAGGCTAGTTACATGATGTTGTCTAAATTAAATTCTGTCTCAATACACTACTATGTTTTAGCTTTAACTGTAATATGTTCTTTCTACATTTCAAACCTCAGTTACTCTAATGTCTGTTAAAATATTACAAAATTGTTTCATTATCACAGGTCAACTTCTTCGGTTTCACAGTAGCCCCTTGGCCACTGCTTCTGTGTTACCTGTTATAATTCAAATCAATATTTAGAAACATCTCAACCTTCATCAAACAGTATCTTATCCCCAGATATGGAGCAGGTTAATTACATTCAATGCTCAGTTTGAACATCTGGGTTGGGGCGGAAGGTTTCTGTCAATCCTTAAAAGAAAAATTTAAATTGTGAATTTTACAGCCATGTTGACATTTATACCTTATACTCACTCCCCCCTTTTACACATGAAATAATGTGTAACAAAAGCCTGTAATGGGAGGGGAACAAAAACTGTCAGGTAATTGGTTAGCGACATAACGAACATTATTATCATTATTTCCACAGTGAACACTTCAGTGAAAAGAAGTGTTCCTCTCCGTCCTTCAGGCCTAAAAGAAACAGAATCTTCAGATTGTAGTTTTACATTTGCAAACCGCCAACTCATGTGAGAGGAAAATATCACATGTGCGGTTTCCCCTTTTTGTGGAATTTTTAGGAAACCTCTCGTTTCCCTTGGAGCTCCAAAATAATATGTTAGTCCAAAAACATGCTTGGTTAGTTATTGTTTTAGAATCATGCAGTTACACTGATCACATGCCGGCATTCATTCACACTCACACTGTCTGGTTGTCATGTCAAGTTTGGTCAGGTTCACCCCAGAGTCAGTCATCCACAGTGCCTTGTCAAGTTACACTGTCGGTCAGGGTCAAAGGTCAGTTGGTCTCCGTCTTTTTTGGCCATGTGTCGTGCTCTGCAGAGACTTTGACATTTCAGCATAGGCCAGTATCCTTTGTCTACAAAAATATGTCACGATTTCAACTATAATTTTCAAGATGATTCTCACTTGTCATTGGGACTTCCGCCTCCCACTTTTCCTGAAACTTGGTACAAAACTCACTTCCTTCGAGTACCACTACTAATTAAAATGTCTAATGATCTATTTCAGAAACTTTTGTACAATAACTATTATCTTGAGTCAAAACATTACTAGGATCTGTGTCGCTCTGCATTTCATAGCTCATTATAATTCTGGTCTACTTAAAAACCAGTTTACCAAAATCAGTTATAATTAATATACTGGGAACGTGCTTCCCGTCTTCAATACCGGCCAGCAATGTAATGATTAAACTCTAAGCTCGCATAAGTTTCAAGGGTGTGATACCCCCTTTCAGCCACTAGATGGCAGCAGCAGAAGTTTCAAGGGTGTGATACCCCCTTTCAGCCACTAGATGGCAGCAGCAGAAGTTTCCAGACAAAGGGAAACGCTCTACCTTGGTTTAATATATAACAGACCTCTGGCTTTAAGCTTTTAGCATTGGTCTGTTATTTAAACCCCAGTTTTAAACGGCGACTCGATCTGATTTATCGAGTTTCCAGGTTTTGCCGTGCAGGATTCAAACCTCGCATTCACACAAACTGCACCATCTCTACGCCACTCAGGAATAATCTACCTGCAGATCCACGCCAAACTGCTCTATTTTACGTCACGCAGGACTTTCGTCTACCTGTCGATCAACGTTTACGTTTTGTATATAACTTTCCTAACATAGTAAAATATGCATTGTATATTCCATTTAAACTATAAAAACACTGTGAAACGCCTACAGACAATCCTAAAGTTTTAGCGTATCCAATTACAGACAGGCGACTTTCATCGTCTGCTTACCTTATTTGCAAAGTTGCAGAGTCCTGCTGATTGTCTGAGATGTTTGAAAGCGTCTGAATTCTTCCTCAGCTTCGTTATAGACGTCGGGTCACCATTTTGTTAGAGATTTGGAGGGATATCTGATCCGCTTTTCAAATCTCCGCGCGTTCCTATGAAGCTGGTTATAATACAGGAAGGAATCCATATCTACAAAGTAACAGTTAATCTACTTTAATGGCAATATGACAATGCAATACAATCATTACAATACAACATGATATATTACAGTTATATTGTAATGCTTAAGGAGTAATGCCGGCTTACTCCTGCCCTGTTCCGCATACTGCAGAGCTACTTTCACCCGAGGGCAGCATGTGAAGAAGAGGCCGAACGCCAGGGATCCACCGGAGATATACCAGAGTAAGAAGGAGGGGTTTGGTGTTAGGTCAGCTGGTCATCTTTTCAGGTCATCTCATTGGGAGACGCAACTCTGGCCAGCAGGAAACCAAACAGGCTCACTTTACAACAAAAGGTCTCAAGGCCTGCATACCTACACCTCCCCCACAGAGCAATAAAACCCTGTTTACTCCAACCAGCCCAGAATGTTTATAGCCATTTGTAGTCCTTACATTTATGAAAGGATAAAACAGAGAAATCAATATAAAACACAAACACAGGTATTGTTTGAACAGTATTCACTTAACTGCTACTATTGATAAGCACCAGAGAAACCCAAGGGACCTCTCTTAATATCACAAACACGGTAGCTAGATCTAAGTTGAATGCAAATCAGGACATGCTCTCACCTTCCCCCATCTTCCTTTGTCCTCAAAAACACATGTCAACAGGCCCCAAATGCAGCTCACAGTTTTACCCAAATTATTCTCATTTTAAGCTTATCCATAGTTTGCTAACATGAATAAATACAAATATAACTCTACAGTGGGGGTGTTGGGTGTCGTTTCTCCTGAAGTCGACAATAATCTCCTTTGTTTTCTCCACATTGAGAAAGAGATTTTTGTATATGCACCACATGGCCAGCTGGTTCACCTCCATCCTGTAGTGGGATTCGTCGTTGTTGCTGATGAGACCCACCACGGTTGTGTCATCCGTAAACTTGATGAAGTGGTTGGAGCTGTGGGTGGGTGTGCAGTCGTGGGTCAGCAGGGTGAAGAGGAGGGGGCTGAGCACACATCCTTGGGGGGCACCCTTACGGCCCATCCACACAGCGGCCTGCGTTGAAGCTTCCAACGCTTCTGCCCATTCACTTTGAATGGGGTGACGTCACTTTTAGCCGAACTGCATTTTGGGAAGCGACGTGGAGCGTTGCTGGCGTTGCTGGCTTCAAAAGTTGAGCAATGTTCAACTTTTGACGCCTCGACGGAGGCGTCAGCCAATGAAATCCCGTTTATGCAAATCTGCCAGTACAAGCGCTAGCCAATCAAACCGCGTGTATGCTGGGAGAGACTACGCAGGTCATTTCCTCATATTCCAAAAAATGGAGGGAAAATTCATTATAGCGGTAGTGAATCACCCGGTGCTGTATGATAAGTCTCTGTTCATCTACCGGGATACAAACCGGAGGAGCGAGGCATGGAGGGAGGTGGCAGAGACAGCGGATGAAACTGGTAGGTTTTCGCCTGTTTGGGGATTTTATATCCAGTTTACTTCGTTTTAACATTGCTATTGCTTTGTATGTCGGGGGCGGGAGATTCATGTGATTGGTTGTGGGTCCTGTTGCTCGCAAAAAATCCCCAAGCTTCAGACACGCCCACCGCCAAGCGTCAACGCACGCCGCTGTGTGGACGGGCCGTTACTCAGCGTGATGGTGTGGAATGTGTTGTTGTGGACCGGTACTGATTGCGGTCTGGCAGTGAGGAAGTCCAGCAGCCAGTTGCAGAGAAAGGGGCTGAGGCCCAGGTTTGTTAGTTTACAAACCAGCTACTGGGGGATGATGGTGGATCATGGTGTTGAATGCAACATAACTTAAAATGACGGCTTCTGAATTTGTCCCAGTCTGTTCACATTTTCTTTTACATGAACCAGCATTTAAACACTGCCATAGCCCATACAGTGTTCACTTTAGTGTTTACTTCCTGTCTGTTTTCAGCTTAGCCATCATGAATCCAAAGTGTCCTGCTCTCTGCAAATATATAAATGAATATTCAAAAAGTGCTTCATGTTGTTTTCTGATGGAGGAAACGAGGGGTTACGTATGGTAACCCTTGTTATATCTCTCACAGGCGGAGCCCTCTACTGCAGTGACGTGCGGTGAGGTTCATGGCTGGTGAGGCACTGACTCTTTCAGAGTCAGATTTACAAATATTATATTTTGACCTTAATCAAAATGTTCAGTTATTTTCAAAAGCTTTTTTAGTCTGATGCTTCGATTCATTTTAAACAGACTGTTCAACAAAAGGATACCCAAAATCTAAATATTGGATTGTTCTTTCTTAGTAAGATAGTAAGATCCATTACAATTGTGGTCTTACCTTGACTTGAAGATGAAGTCCATGCTATCCTTCTGGACAACAATCTCTATTACTTTTTTGTAAAAGTCCTCCTTATCTTCCTCTAGTTTCAAAAGTCTAGCTTGTTGTTTGCGTCTACCGTCTCTGCGTAGAATAACAGTAGCAACAAGAACCTGTGGGCTCACGTGCGCCCCCTTCAGTGCGGCAGAGGTTATGGCTGCCTCCCCTGGTGCTTTTTTCATTGCCGTTGGGATGAGACCAGCGAGCCTAAATATCATATATACGTGAAATAAGTTATTTAGAGACTATGGATGGCGAGGATAAATGTAATAAAGGGATCTACAAACATTACATTGGTGACCTACAGTGAGATGGTGCAGGCATGCGCTTAGGGCCCGCTTTCCAGCCAGTTTCTGTGGGGTGACGCATTCTGAGGTGAGGCAGAGCTCATCTGTGCCTCACCTCACCCCACAGTAACTGGCTTGAGCGCGCTCACAAAATAAGTGCCCGCGCTACATTAGTGCCCGCGCTCCAGCCAGTTACTGTGGGCTTACGTGAGGCAGAGCTCGTCCCTGCCTCACTTCTCATCGCTACCCGTAGTTGTAGCGGAGCTCGGCCAATTTGCTGATTTTGACTATAAAAAGCGATTGGAATCAAACATAAATCAGATTTACAACACAGATCAGATCATTTTATTATTATTATTACTATTTAGTTTTTCTTTAGTTGTTTTTCCGTTACATTGGAGTATGACAGGTGAGGCTCTGCCTCCCCTGCCTCCCCTGACTGCACGTCGCTGCTCTACTGGACTTTCATTTCATTTCAAACCTTTATTTACCCAGGTGTATCCCATTGAGATCATTGATCTATTTTTCAAGGGAGACCTGCTCAAGTAGGTTCCACATGAAACATAAAAAACATAAACAGAACAACAAAAGGACATTTTACAGCATCATTACAGGGATTACAATTTACAAACTATCCACATGAACAGGTACCAACAGCTTCCGATTGAGTAGCATCCAACCGAGCTTTAAAAACATTTAGTGGCACCAGATTGCTCAGTTTCCATTTCAATTGCAGACTATTCCAAGACAGAGGAGCTGCGCATCTAAAAGCTATCTTCCCTAAGACAGTCCTAGCAGTTGGCACATTTAATAAAACTACAGCATGCAATCTCAGGCAGTAGCCACTTACAATTCGCCGAGAGATCAGGGAGCAGATGTAGGATGGAAGTTTCCCTAACATGGCTTTATGTATAAAAATGTACCAGTGACTGAGCCTCCGTACAGTTAGCGAAGGCAAACCAGCCCTTGCATACAGGGTACAGTGATGGGTTAATGCTTTACAGTTTGTCACAAATCTCAGTGCACTGTGATACGCAGCATCTAACTTGACCATGCAATTGGCAGGTGCATTCATATACATCAAATCACCATAGTCCAGCACAGGTAAAAAGGTCACAGTGACTAGCCTTTTCCTGGCTTCAAGCGAGAAACAGGACTTGTTCCTGTAGAAGAAACCTAGCCTAACCCTCAGTTTTTTAAGCAGGTTATTGACATGACGTTTAAAAGTGAGACAATCATCAAACCAGATACCAAGGTTGTCACGATCTGTCTTTATGGTGTTTTGTCTTGTCTAGATCTGTTTTTGGTTTTCTGTCTGCGTTTTGTCTCGTTTAAATCTGTCTGTCTAGTTTCCCTGGTGTGTCTAATTTACCCGATTGTGTTCACCTGGTGTCCCTGTGTTTTCTCCTCCCTCCTCACCTGTGTCTTGTTTGTATGATTAGTCTTGTGTGTATTTAAGTTCTGGTGTTTCTGTCTGTCTTTGTCGGTTCGTCTTGTGTCATGACTAGTTCGTCGGTGAGTGTTCTGTTCTGTCTTTGTTAGTATAGCCTTGAAATAAAGGAATTTTCACGTTAATCTGCATTTGGGTCCTACCTGCTTCACACACCGTAACATTATGAACCGACCAACAAATGGACCCAGCAGATGATCCATGGGAGGTAGAATTACAGCATTTTACCTTCTATCTGGCTTGCTGCTTCGATTGGTGGAAGGGAGCGTCCAGTGTTCTGCAGAAGAGGGCCGCTCTGGTAGAGGCGCACCGGTTGGCAGCAGAGAAACTATGTTTTGTGGAGTTCTTACCTGACTGGATTTTGGACTTCCTTGAAACATGTGATTCCCGGCCTGCTAGCCCCAGGCATGCTAGCTCCATGTCTCCCAATTCCCAACCTGGCACCATACGCCTTGGTGGGTTCCGCCTGAAGTCAACCCGTGCTTCTGCCCCAGTTCCTGGTCCTGTCCAGGAGTCGTATTCCGGAACTCGTCTGGCTTATGGAGGTCCACGGAGTATTCAGGCGGCTGCTAAGAGGAGTCGTCGCAAGGCCAGGCTAGCAGCCCGAGCCCCAGCAGCCATGGTTCCGGCTACAGAACCGGCCCACACAGCCATTGTTCCGGCCCCAGCAGCCATGGTTCCAGCCCCAGTTCTGGCCCCAGCAGCCATGGTTCCGGCCCCAGTTCTGGCCTCAGCAGCCATGGTTCCGGCCCCAGTTCCGACCCCAGCAGCCATGGTTCCGGCTCCAGTACAGGCCCCAGCAGCCATGGTTCCAGCCTCAGTTCTGGCCCCAGCAGCCATGGTTCCGGCCCCAGTTCTGGCCTCAGCAGCCATGGTTCCAGCCTCAGTCCTGGCCCCAGCAGCCATGGTTTCGACTCCAGCCCCTCGTCTCCAGCCGACGCCAGCTCCCCGAGTCCTGTCAGCATACCGGCCAACTCCAGCACCCCGTCTCCTGCTGGCTCTCCAGCCGACGAGTCCTGTCAGCATACCGGCCGACTCCAGCCCCCCATGGGGGGTTGGCGAACCAACTCTCTCAAGTCTCCCCTCCAGTTCCCTCTCAAGTCTCCTCTCGAGTCACCTCTCGAGTCCCCTCTCGAGTCCCCTTTCAAGACACTTCTCAAGTTCCCTCTCGAGTTCCCTCTCGAGTCCCCTCTCGAGTCCCCTCTCAAGTCACCCCTCCAGTTCTCTCTCAAGTCCCCTCTCGAGTCATCTCTCAAGTCTCCTCTCGAGTCATCTCTCAAGTCTCCTCTCGAGTTCCCTCTCGAGTCCCCTCTCGAGTCCCCTTTCAAGACACTTCTCAAGTTCCCTCTCGAGTCCCCTCTCAAGTCACCCCTCCAGTTCCCTCTCAAGTTCCCTCTCAAGTATCCTCTCGAGTCACCTCTCAAGTTTCCTCTCCAGTTCCCTCTCGAGTCCCCTTTCAAGTCACCCCTCCAGTCCCCTCTCGAGTCCACTCTCAAGTCTTCTCTCAAGTCCCCTCTCGAGTTCCCTTTCAAGTCATCTCTCAAATCTCCTCTCGAGTCCCTGTTCAAGACACTTCTCAAGTTCCTTCTCGAGTCTCCTCTCGAGTTCCCTCTCGAGTCCCCTCTCCAGTCACCTCTCGAGTTCTCTCTCGAGTCCCCTCTCAAATCACCTCTCGAGTTACCTCAAGTTTCCTCTCGAGTTCCCTCTCAAGCCCTTGAAATAAAGGAATTTTCACGTTAATCTGCATTTGGGTCCTACCTGCTTCACACACCGTAACAAAGGTATTTGTAACAGGTAACCACTTCAATTTTTATTCCTTGCGTAGTTACAATATCTACAACAGGTTCTGGTGTCTTTTTAGCTTTTGAAAAGAGCATTACCTTGGTTTTATCAACATTTAAAAGAAGCTTTAGTTCAGAGAGCTGAGTCTGAAAAATGTTAAAAACTGCTTGCAATTCAACAACAGCCTCCTTAATGGAGGAACCTGCACAGTACATCACGGTATCGTCCGCATAAAAATGTAAGGTTGCTCCATCGAAATGTTCACCTAAACTATTGATGTAGATGGAGAATAAAAGTGGACCTAAAACAGAACCTTGAGGAACACTATTAGTAATGTTTAACCACTCAGAAGACAGCCCATCAAAATGAACACATTGGGACCTTTCAGACAGGTAGTTCACAAACCACCCTACTGCATGGCTGCACTCTAAAAACGAATTCAGGCGACCTTTCACCTCCACTTAATGAAATGCATGGTTGCAAGATAAAAATGTGAGTTAATTGATTTTGATAAACATTTTAAGTTGCAAACATTAGTTTATAAGTTGTGTTGACGTAATAATGTTGGTAATTACATCAACTTAATATTGTGTGTAATTTGAACTGATTTCTGCGTTAATTGACTTAAAATTAAATTCAAGTTGTAGTAAGTAATGCAATTGGCTTGATAACTTAATTGTTCTACACCTTGAGTTAAGGATTTCAAGTCCACTCTCACTTAACATGCCTGGACAAGTTCCCACAGTTAAGACAAATCGAAATACTATACAAAGGACATTTTAAGGTGAGTGTAATCTTTTGTCATTCAAATACAGTAGATAGCCTTGTAGTTGCAGTGCATAGGCAAATTGCTGTTTGACCAAAATGAGCAGCCTTTGAACTGTGAATAGTTCTGTGAGAAGATACAAAGTAGTAGAGGCTACTGTGAGTGTAACAATACATTGGTTACTATTGTGATATCGCTTTTTATTCAAAATGAATCTCGTGAAGCAGATCAAGGACATGCTTCTTGAGGTAGGATCGTTATTTAGAGTTGTCATTGAAATGCAAGTTGTTGGCAGTCACCCATTCAGAATATATTCATTTAGGTCATTTCTCTTTTTTTCCTTTTTCAAAAATAGCACAATACAATTGAAGTGCGCAGAGAACTATAGCCATCCGCTGCCTTGTCGTGTACCTTGGAGAAAAGGAAGAGGACCTTTTCAAGGAGTTTAGCGATGTAATTAAAAATCTTGAAATAAAATTAAATCCATGGACACAGGACAAAAGCACTGCTCTCTGTCAGTTACATTTTGAAGCATATTGCACTTTTGGCTACGCCCCAATCAATAATATCTTAGCAACATTCAGCATGGATAGGTGTTGACAGCAATGGCATGGGAAAGGGATTGTGTACAATTTTGAAAAGTGGCTTCTGCTCTTCACTTAACCATATCACATATTGTATGGAACCTGCACAACAGATGAGAAGGTACACAACTTGCACGGTTGTGATTGACAAAATCTGTCCACATGCATTTAAACACTAGGCAAAGTACTCAAAAGCACCTCTGTGTGTCTTCAGGACCACGTTGCCATGACAACACACACATGCAGACTCAATAGGTGAAAATAATAGCAGCGTTGCTTTAGCAGCTGGTAATAATGGCTCTGAATTCGCTAAGAGTGACAGTTTAAAAAGTATGCAATTACCTAATTCATTATCTCTTATGTGCTAATCTATTATTCAATGTGCTTCAAAAGGACATGAATATCGCCTTCATCAGTGACCGGTCCACCCCAGGATCTGACCATACGATGGCAGCCATCGTGGTCGAGGGAAACAAATGAATGAGCATTCTGCGTTAAATGTGTTCATACTGTTTGAAATAATGACTGTCGGCAGTGCAAACATCTTTGTTACATCTTTTGTAAAATGGATGTGTGTGATCTGCAGACTGGTGGCCATTGAGAGTTAGTTTCTGTAGTTTTACAAAAAACTTTACAGATTTGGCACTGGTTTTAAATATGCAAAGGCCTCTAACTTCGTTGTGATGGCAGCATGTATTTGCTGTGTCCCCATGTCCCATGGTAATATGGCTAATGTGTTTATTTATTATTTGTGGGGCAATTTAAATTTGTGTTATTCATCTTTTTTCTCAAGATTTAAATGAAGCTCAGCGCAAGTTCTTTCAGGAAGACTGGGTGTATATACATTCACTCCGCAGCTGCATATAATCAGCTCATCACAGCCGTTCTCTTTAACCGATTACATTTCACCTCATTCTCCAGCAGCCAATCAATGTGCTGCAGCCAAACTATAAAATGGTTCTCCTCTCTCCTGCAGTCAGCTGTGATTTCAGGTGTTCATGCACCTGATCATATGGCATGTGTCAATAAATGTTCAAACAAAATGAATTCTCTCCTGATTGAAACATCATGTGTTAAAATAAACAACTGCAGTTCAAAATAAAAGTGAATTTCCTAATATTTTTGTTGTGGAATCAATTAATTAATTTCTTTAAAGGCAAAAACATGAAAAAGCTAAGAAAAAAAACTATTGAATACAATATATTTGGAGCAACTTAATTTATAAATGGTTGTCAACTTAAAAATGTGTGTTCACAATGAGGGTAATTAAGTACATACAACTTAAAATTCCTTTTAAATCATGTGGTAAAACTAGTCGGAACAACTTAATCTTTTGAGTAATCAACTTCAAAACTTGTGTTTATGCTACCAATTATTAAGTAAGTGGTAATTAAAAACACCTGATTGTAGAGGAAAAGCCTTCTCCACTAACTCATAACTTTGTTGCTTTCAGACAATTTCATTAGAAGTTGTCTTAACTCAATAAACATCGATGCAAACTGTTGCGTTGATTTTCTTTGTTGAGCCAAGGCATTTGTTTTTAGAGTGTGGATATGCCAATACTGAGTAGCCTCTGCTTTAAGATGCGATGATCGACGGTATCAAACGCTTTGGACAGGTCAACAAATAGAGCTGCACAACTCTGCTTATTATCTAAAAAACTCGCCACATCATTTACCACTTTCATTGTGGCAGTGATGGTGCTATGTTGTTTTCTGAAGCCTGACTGATGTTTAGACAGAATGTCATACATAAAAACACCTTTACCTGTTCGCTCACTAGGCGTTCAAGAACCTTGGCCAGAACTGATCATTTAGAGATGGGCCTATAATTATTTAATAAGGTGGCCTCCCCTCCTTTTAGCAAAGGCAAGACATATGCTGACTTCCACAATTTTGGAATTGTGTTTGAGCTAAGGGAGAGGTTAAAAAGAGTAGTAAGAGGTGGAGCAATAAAATCTGCAGCTATCTTTAAAAAGAAAGGCTCTACGTTGTCCGGGCTGGCCGGTTTCTTAGGATCTAACTTGGTTAAAGTTAAAGTTTCACGAACAACATCAACAGTAAAAGGAGTAAAACTAAAAGGGTTTTCCAAAACACGTTTTTCAGAGTCACAGACTTTGGTGTTCACAGAAGCAGAGTTAGTGACAGAATCAAAAAGAGAACCACAGGACACAAAATGCTCATTAAAACAATTTAACATAGTGGCCCTGTCCGATATAGAGCCAGATGCTGTGGTAATGCACGGAGGTAGCTCATTACAGATCTCACCGGTGGATATCAATTTTATGGCTTTCCAAAATGTTCCAGGATTATTCAGGTTCTTTGTGGTTACTGACAGATAGTACTTTGATTTAGCACTTTTGATATGTGAAGTGAAGCTATTTCTTAGCTGCCTAAAACGCAGCCATTCTACCTCTGAGCCTGATTTCCTAGCCTTTGCCCAGGCCTTGTTTCTCTCATGTAGGAGACTAGATAATTCAGCAGAAAACCAAGGATTGTCTCGTCCCTTCACTCTAAATGTATGCAGGGGTGCATGTCTATCTATAATTTCCATAAAACCAAGATAAAAATAAGACCATGCAGTCTCAACATCAGCACACAGATCGATTTTTCCCCAATGAAACCCAAACAGATCATGCACAAAACCCTGCTCCACAAAATGCTTTTTGTCTCTCTTACTGATAATGCGAGGTTTACCCTTTAGGACCTTAGTGTCCCTAATTGTGGCTACAACACAGTGGTCACTCAGATCATTTGCAAATACTCCCACAGATGAATATTTATGGGGAACATTGGTTAGAATGAGATCAATTAGGGAGGATTTATTTGGGGACTTAATGTTAGGGCGAGTAGGACTGTCTATAATCTGAGTAACATTCAAAGAGATACAAAGGTTTTTAAAATCCTCTGACACTGCAGTTAACCAGTCCCAGTTAAAATCACCAAGCAGCACTATTTCCTTGTAGTCAAGTTGAGATAAAAGTTTTGCCAAAGAAGATAAAGAGTCCTTGACAGCTGAGGGGGGTCTGTAGCAGCCCACCACCATGACCTGTTGACCCTTTGCTACTATGATATTTAAAGCTAAAAATTCTAGTTGTTTAGATTTGGAAACCATCTTGGTTACACAAAACTTTTTTTTTTTTTAGGACGGTCGGTACGATATACACTATAACCATTTAAGTAGATGTCAGAGGCTAGATTTATCTAGCCACGTTTCTGATAAGACAATGACATCAGCATCAGTCGAGCTCGCCCAAATGCGGACAAAATCTAACTTAGGTAACAGACTGCGCACATTTAAGTGAATGAATCCCAACCTAGATCTAGAATTAAAATCAGCAGGAGTAGCTATCTGACTACTACTCCGCCCACTGACTCTATGGGTACAGTGGGCGGAGCCCCGATGTATACACGCGCTGTCGTCCAACAACATCGTTCCACTCCACTGTCCCTGACCGGCTTTCTGATTAGCAGCCGCACCCTCGGTTGTGACCGTGGAGAAGACTGGGCCGCGGCTGACAGAGCACACTCTGACACGCTTACCTCGCGAAAAGTGTGCTAGGAAAACAGGGCTGAGGGCTCCCCCCCTCCGCCCATAGGCGGACGGAGAGAGTCCTCAGCCCCATATCGAGGCTCACTGTGCACCAGTAGCGTGGCGTGGGAAAAAAAATAGGGGAAGCCAATAATACGTCCTTTCTTTTGGGTCGGGGGTGTGGTGGTCAATGTAATAACGTAACCAGATGAGTGATTACAGCACCCGGTATCATTTTACACACATTGTTATCAGATGCAGGACTTACACACGCCTGTTATCTAACCGACAGGTCCGCACGCACTCTCCAGCCGAAACTCTAATAAGCATTAATTCACAAACTAAATCAGGAGACCTTTAACGTTTTACGTCCGATTCGTTCCTTTTTTCCTCGCTGTACACAGCTCCAGTTTGGGCATTGGCCTGTCATCAGATTGTATTTGTTGTTGCTGCTGTAGCGGAAGTTTAGTACAATTACTTTTGATGAAATACTCCAAATCTCCACCCTCCATAATTGCACTTGCTTCAGTTGCTTGCTACTTTCTAACGGCGGTGAGAGTGATGCAGTGACGCTATCTATCTTCTATCGATTAGATTTATGATTCGAAAATTATAAAAGTAGGGTAGACATGTGGATATTATCCGACTGAACAAAACTTGCATTTATCAAACGGGTTCGTTTTCCACTGACCTTATTTCGAGCTATTTTCCAAAATCCTATGGAGAACTCCCATTACTTTTTTGTCGAAGGAACCCGAGAGCAGCTTACTTCCGGATTTTAGGATGCGTCACTGCAACACTAAATTGATGCGGTTTGATTGGATTGTGAGGCAAGGGAAGCCAGCTGCCTCTGGCTTCCCTTGGCATGGCCCTGACCAATCACAGGTTGGCTGGGGCATCACGTGAGCCTCATCTGATTGGTCAATCCCTCCATTTTTTTTCACCAAGGAAAGCCAGATTCGGCTGGCCTCCTCTCGCAACAGTGAGTGCAATCTACTGTTTCACCATAACATCTAGAGGGGCGCTGTTTGTTTCACTCTTTGTAAAATACTCAATGAGAATGGGGGAGAGACGGGCCGGCAGCAACACACAGCAAAGGAGAATTATCGAAACAAAACAAAGTGTTTTTATTTATTTATTTAAATTATAACTACAATCCGAAAAAACAGGGGAAGCCTGGCTTCCCTTGGCCTCCGGGAGAAAACGCCACTGCTGTACACCACCTCTCCCGAGTCCCTAAGGAGCACGTGGAGAGCGCAAGTGCCCCATGTCCCACACACTCAGACACGCTCACCCCGTGAAGAGTGTGTATGGACTATAATGTGGAGGGCTCTCCCCTCCTGCCTAAAGTAGGGGGAAAGAGTCCTCCAGCCCCGTATGGGCCCAGTGCGCTCCACGTCCCCCGGGACCGGGGCCCGGGAAAAACGTAAGCGCATTACGTCTGGGGAGGGGGTCAGATGCCCACTGACCCACAGCCCACAGTTACAACACGTAACCCACGTTACTCCTGCTCGGCCCAGCATCAGGCCTCACCTCAGCTTCTCTCCAGGAGCTAGGGTAAAACTGAGGGCTGTAGAATCAAAAATAATTATGATAACATGTTTATTATAAAGGGGGAGTTCAGTTACATTTACGGTATGAATCCAAAATGTCTAATACCATCACTATCTGCACCCGCAACATCAGAACTGAGTCAGTTAGTGATTATTGTAGAGTACTATAATAATACACACACAAATACATTAGGCATCTCTATTGAGGATATAACAGGCATGACAACAATCTGAATCCTTACTTGGTAATAATAATATTAATAATACATTAATTAATTAATTACTCAACAAAAATGTGTGAAATAAAATAAAATCTAATAAAAAATGTTAACCCATTTCATATTATTATAACACGATTGACTGATGTTTTGAGCAGAGGTCTTGAGTAAAACCTCACCAAGTACATTTGAATAAAAAAGAAATACATTTTGGGGAATTCACCTAAAGGCTTAGAGTTAAATTAAAGATCAGAACAAGGGAAGCACTTTTTAAGACTAAAGGGAGGATTCATGTACCTATTATACACTCAATATACCCTGCTCTGGACCAAAGCTTGTGCATATTAAATGCAATTCCTGGATACATTAACCTTTAGAATTTATTTTTGGTTCCTTCCACAGAGCTGAAGGAGAGGCAGAGCCGCTTGAGTCCTGCTGCTGGATTATTTGGAGCGAGTCTGGTGTTGTGCCTGATGGGAATCGGGTCCGGAGCTTTGTTTTTCACCAAGCAGCCAAATTAGAGCCTTTCATTTTGAGATTCACTCAAATCTTTGTTTTTATTTTACCTTTTGTTTATTATCATTTTGTTTGTAAAAGTACGTTTGTTCTACTATGTATTTACCATGAACTAATGATAGTTATTGTAAACATTACAGAGACATTTTTTTTTATGAACTAAAGACCAGTGAAGAAGAATATGCTTAAGGTGATTCATAAAATAGTATTGATATAAAGTAAAATAAAATACATATTATGTATGTTTATTATCTAACAATGCATCATTGATAAATTACGGTTACCAGGACAGGAAATAAGCATTTAGCCTATAGAGATTTGTACAGTGGAATTATTGAAAAATGTAATATGTGCCAAATTACTAGTAGCTTTTTCCAAAATAAAGTTGTTTGTTTTAAAATGTTCAACTTTTCTTACTTTGGAAAATATATTCTAATATTGCTCATATTTAAAACGGTTTCATAAAACACAATATTTTAGGTAGTTTGTACTCCTGTTTCAACACTAGGTGTCGCAAAAGCGTGTTTTTCTCAGACTGCAGTGTCGGTGCTTCATCTAGAATCGTCCCTGGATCAAAATACTGCTCTTCTGTAGTTCCACAACACGCACTAACGCTACTACTTTAACGCTGTTAAAAAAAATTGATGACATGAGTGCTGATAATTCAGTTGGAAATGTGTTTGTGCCTTTACGAAATCTACTGAACTCCATCCAGTGTGTGAGAGACCGAGTCAGAGGTAAATATGACGCATTAGAAATGACGCAGCGCACATAGATAACGGCCTTTAGATAGATATATATATAGCTAGCATGCTCAAGCTAAACGAGCTAACCGAGCTCTAAATATACATATAAACGCTTATTTTTTTCATTACATGCAAACGTTATAATGTATGCTGGGCTCGGTTTCTCCGCATGGATACATGTTTTAAACATTTTATAAATTCAGTTGTATGCCTTCTTGCTTTTATGCTTAACTGTTATCAAGTTGTCAATGTTCTTAAGTCTTTGTAGCAGCTTGACATAAATATTCAAGTTGTCAGTTAATGAAGTTGGGGGAGTAAGTACCAATTTAAGGTATTTGTGCTTTACTTAAGTCTTTCTTTTTCATGCCAATTTCTACTTCAACTCGGTTACATTTCAGAGGGAAATATTGTGTTGTTACTTCACTACATTTGTCTAGAAACTGTACTTTACAAATTAAAATGTATGCATAGAAAAACACATGAAGGGTAAGACTTTTAAGGGTTAATTTTTTAAAATTTTTGATTCATTTAAGACTTCAAAAGTAAATAACAAAATCAGTCTTTAAATGTTTTTCTTAAATTTGCTAATTTATCTTGAAAAGGGAAGATTTGTACCAAACTATAACTATTTTCTTCCTCAGATGGAGAATCCAATGAGTCCGGTGGAGCGTTTGACCTCTCCAACTTCTGGGACACTCTGAGTTGAGTTTGGTTTATTATTATGACCGTCATCCATAATATGATGGCTCCCTGTTCAGCTGCCATTAAGACCCTCTCTATAGCAACATTTCCCATTTTGTTATCCTTGATGTCTTTTTCTGATATCACCCGTTACGTATCATATATTTAAAAAATGTTTTCTAATAATGTTTTCATGAGTTTAATATTAGATGACAGGCTCATTGGTGATTCTTTGTTGTATTTATGTATTTAGATAAGGGGATGTTGCCAACACACAGGTATAGTACTGTAGCTTTCCATAAAGCCACTATAGAGCAGGGACGACGACACACAATCCAAAATAATAAGCAGCCACAGGTCTTAGATAAAATTGTATTTTATTAACAACATATCTCGACTTTAAAAACAACTCTGAAAATTACCCGTAAAAAAACAAACTCAAAATATATTTTGGACTGTATACAAATTTGCACTCTTAGATCACGGTCAAAAAACTGTTTCATTGGTTGTCATAACCCAGCTCGTCACTTAAATGAATACCAAAATAGAAATGTGCCATTTCAATGAAAGATTCCATCAAACACATATTATTACTCTTAATATAGACTTTGAGTTCATTATGGCTCTGACTTCAGGATTGTGTGGCAAATATTTACCGACCAATATTAATGTAATGGTCAGGAGGATGCAGCCCACTCATGTGTTGGGAGAGTTTTATTGTGATGTAACTGTGTCTCCTGTCCTCAGACCAGGCGGTGAAGGCGGTGTCGCAGGAAGCCACTAAACTCAGCGTGGCATTCTCCAAACCCCCGCTGCCTTCACAACAGGTCAAATCATTTTCGGGTGGGGCTGTACCAAATGTCTTTTTTTCTTCCTTTTTTTGTTTTACAGTCAAAGCTTGGATTAGAGGTACTGAATGAAGCTCCAACGTCATCACCACGTTTATGACGGATCAAGAAATAATAAAACACTCTACAGTTGTAGTTATGGATATAATGGGCAGTACCTTAAGGGTTCAGATCACCTTTGTTCATCTCGAGAGGCCGTTCTTTTTTTCACATTGGTGTTGTTTTACAATTACACACGTAGGTACACACACATTCAAATTCTGTACCCAGAAGGCAAACTGCCACCTCTCCAGCTACCTATTTTTAGTCCGATCTTAAACCAACGACCCCTCGGTTCCCAAGCCAAGTCTCTACAGACTGAGCTACAACATTCATTTTCCATTTCTCTCTCTCTAAATCTACCTGTCCTTTGTCTCTGCAGGATGGAGAGAAGTTGTCAGAGTGGATCCTGAAGAGCGTCCTCTCTCTGTCCACTGTGTATTACTGGCTGCCCAAGAGCCAAGGTAAACCCACCAGAACAATCAGGAATCCGTTCAGCAGAACAGCACGATCCCTCGGTTTATGCTGATGATCGTTTACTTACATTCAGGTCATCATGTTCCATCCAGTCTGGTTTGAATAGGGATTGATTTAAGAGTTAACATGAAAGACTGGATGACGTGAAGCTTCTTGTATACCTGCTTATTGTGTGTGTGTGTGGGTGTGTTGTGTGTGTGTGTGTGTGTGTGTGTGTGTGTGTATGTGTGTGTGTGTGTGTGTGTGTGTGGTGTGTGTGTGTTGTGTGTGTTGTGTGGTGTGTGTGTGTGTGTGTGTTGTGTGTGGTGTGTGTGTGTGCTGTGTGTGTGTGTGTGTGCTGTGTGTGTGTGTGTGTGTGTGTGTGTGTGTGTGTGTGTGTGTGTGTTGTGTGTGTGTGTGTGTGTGTGTGTGTGTTTGTGTGTGTGTGTGTGTGTGTGTGTGTGTGTGTGTGTGTGTGTGTGTGTGTGTGTCCTCAGGTGTGAGTCTGCGACGACAGGTGAGAGACGCCACAGTGGATGTGTTGGAGGGAGTCACACAGCTGGTGGAGGTCATACTGAGCTCCCCACTACAGAGGTGCACACACACACACATTCATTTCATATATCATAGTTACATACAAGTTCATAACTTTAACATTTTAATCAGCAGTTTATTATGATTGCAAACATTTTCTCAGTTCTTAGTCCTTAACAGACCTTACAACATTTCTTATTTTAGTCATGGAACTGAATTAGTATAAAATAACCTCCTATTGTAAATATTAAATGATACACTTATGTATTTATGTTAATTAGCTGGCATACTAACTAGGGATGCTCCGATCGCCAATTTCGGGGCCGATCGCTGGAATCAGTATCGGCCGATACCGATCGCTGAACCGATCGAGTGGGCGGGGCCTAAATGGAAGATTTAAACATCACTTTAAATCTTCCATTTAAAGTGATGTTTAAAACTCAGTTAATGGGGCTCATTCACTGGAGCTTCCACATACAACAATCAACTTAATTATTACATTCAAATGATGTACATTATTCAAGTTCACATTCACTTTGGATAATAACACGGGAGAGATGAGCGGAAGCGCTCTCTTTTCCTCTCTCCCTCTCTCCCCTCTCTCTCTCCCCCCTCCTGACAGCCTGTCAGTATCTCATGCAGCTCACTGATCCAGTAATGAGTGACCCGACAATGAAGAATACATATATAATAGCTAGTTTAGCTTGTTCCAGAGGTAGATAAAATAGCTAAGTGTGTTAGGTCTAACTCTTACGGTACGTCCACACAGCAGCTTTTCAAAAATCTTGAAAATCTTGGAGCTGGGCGTGTCTGAACGCTTGGGGATTTTTTGCGACCAACAACCAATCACATGAATCTCCCGCCCCCGACATACAAAGCAAAAAACCCCGGGGATTTTATGCGAGCAATATATATATATATAAACTCCCCAAACAGGCGAAAACCTACCAGTTTCACCCACTGTCTCTGCCACCTCCCTCCATGCCTGGTTCCTCCGGTTTGTATCCCGTTAATAGTTCTGGTCGTAAAGAACCGGGTGATTTGCTACCATCATTTCTCGTTTGGCATATGAGGAAATGAACTACGGTCTGGTTCTCCCTATGTGTGTGTTTCGCTGCGCTTACCTGTCCGGCGGGCGGAGCTGCAGGATTTCTGCTTCACACACGTTGCATACCGCAAATAATGCCAGACCGGTGAAGCCATTTTGGCGAGCTTGTTTTGCCGTACACAGAGAAAAGTGTCATGTATTTTACGTCATGCGATCGGCATGTTTGGAGAGCACCGATCGATCGGTAGAGAGTGAGTTTCGGCCGATCTCGATCGGTGACCGATCGATCGGAGCATCCCTAATACTAACACACACATTAAATGCACTTTGATTTAAGATCATAAAGAACAGAACAGATTTAAGTTGAAGACACTGGTCCTGGAGTATTACAGTTGTGTTTTCAGCTACTCTGTGTTCCCTCTCTGTTTTGTATCCCTCTTTTAATTTAATTTAAATTCCTCCCAATCTCTTCCTCCCTTCCTTCAGTCTGTCTCATGAACAGTTAACTTCAACCGGAGGCGTCTGGTCTGCCTGCGACAGCTTAACCCAGCTGCCCCGAGGTCAGTAGTCTGAACAGGATTAAAAAAGAAAAAATCATCTACTTGCCCAAAGACAGTTTTAACTTGATCCATTTGAAATCATTGTATTAGTTTTCTTAAGTTAAACTCAATTTAATATACAAGTGTTATTGTCTTCATGTTCTGTCTAGCAAAACACAGCATTTCAATTCCACCACAGTTACATAAAACATGAATATTGTCAAATGTATGTCGACATGCTTCTACTGTCATTGTGTTGAATCATTTACAGGGAATCACAACTAGTTTTTCAATTTCAAGCTTTGTGATGGAAATGTTTTTATATTCTGCAGACAATAAGGCAGCTCTGTTGGTGGTTCTGTCCGCTCAGATTGGAGTTGTTAAAGATGCCATAGAGGAAATAGAACAGGTACACTCACACACTAGAAGCAGATATTTTCAAGAGGTCAATTTCACTTTTATAATACACAGGAGCAGGTGGGAGAGGAATCACAGTAACATCATGCTTCAATAATCATAATAATAATCAAGTAATTGAATATATAATATTCTGAAAGTAGCCATTTTGGAATGTAAGTCAAAAGATCTGAGTATTTCTTTCACTTTAAAGCCATACAACAGACCTCAAATACATTTTGAATGACTTCACATGAGTATTTACATTCACGGTAACTGTATACTACTCTAGTACACTGAATACCTCCCCCCTCAGGCGTTATCGGAGGTTCAGGACCCCTTCAGTGACGTCCTGGACGATGACCAGGAGCCTCGAGGTAACCAGGACACCTATTGGCCGGAGAAGGACCGCCTTGTGATTGGTCCGTGTCAGGGCCTCATGAAGGCGTCCGCGGTGTGCCTGAGGAACCTGACGTCTGCCGTCAAAACCCACGGGGACGTCTCCACGCCTCAAAACGTGGCTCAGCTCGATGACCTGGCCGATATCACCAAGGAACTCAGTCCTGGGTAGGAACACACACACACACACACACACACACACACACACACACACACAGGGAACTTCTCAGTCGGAGTTCCCATAATGCAAAATGATTTTAACGTGCGATTCACGCATGTGTATTTGTCCTCGGCCCGCCCCGTAGTTTCAGAGCCCAAAGGCTTGACGTTGTTGTTGTTGTTGTTGTTGTTGATGTGGGAGATTCTAGCGAGAGATATGGATACAAAAAAAAGGTAGAGAGAGAGAGAGAGAGAGAGAGAGAGAGAGAGATCCTCTTAGGTACATTTAGAACAGATACAAAATGTGCGATTCATTTGCGATTAACAATGGATATCATGCGATTAAATATTTGAATCGACTGACAGCCCTAGTTTGTATAGTTATTTGTATTTTATGAATTTTTTATTGCACATTTTTAATGTATGTTCATCATAGTGACGAATGGATAAAAGCACAAATCTGCTACATAAACTCCTTTGGTTGGTCTGTTTGATTTGCTCTGTTCATAACCAATTGTTAGCTTGGTCTTCAATATCAGGATACATGTATTTATTATCCTTGCAAGAATGGAAGTAGTCATCAGTCCTTGACATGCTGATATACAAGAGAGGGTGTTACAGTCACAAGACGCAGAATACCGGTTCATTAGCTGAGGCCCACGTAAGAAATAAACATGACAGTCATATGTCTATCTCCATAGAGTCTGAATCATCATGTGAATTATTGTCACATAGACAACTATTGTGACAACAACGTTTTTTATATGCCTAAAACAGTCCTGACGCTCTTCTGGTAATCATACATCCTGTTACGTACACAGCTACGCAGGGCCTTTGTTATCATGTGCTACTCTGATATTAGAAGAGCGATTTTGTATTTTCCCAACACCAATCTTCATTTAACTTTCGGCCAGCTTTTTTTCTTTTCTTTTTTTAAACAAACTCAATCAACATTTTTGTCCAATAATGGAACAGTCAAAACAAATCTCTGCCTCTTCCTGTTTCCTCCTCAGTGTCGCTGATCTGGCTCTCTGTCTCTATCCACCCATGGACTATAGCGGAGTAGAGGACAATGTAAGACACACACACACACCTCTAACATCTGTAATTAGAAAAATGTCACACCAATCTCTGATGGTATACCTCGGCTTACAATATACCTAATTGTTCTTAACGAGGGATCAGCCATGTCAATAATCAGTAATCTCTCTCTTATCATCAAAATGAGATATCTTTTGACAATGGAACAAGACAATGCAAGACTCACACACACACACTCCCTCATTACGCCTGTAATATTTTGATATACAGTATGCAATATGTGTACTGATGTAAATTGCAACTTTATGTTTTCTGAAGGCATTTATGTGCCATATGTACATGTTGTGCTCTTCTCAGGCATGGTGTGGCTTGACTGTTCCTGCAATTGTGAACAATGTATAGTCGTGTTTCCAGCAACGACGGGTGTGCAGACGAGTCACATCTCCACAGAACAATGACTAATATGTCCATTTAGGTCTTTGTCGGCAGGCGGAATTGTTTTATAAATAAGAGCTTTTTGAACATGAAAGCATGGGGACATGTCACAGGAGAGGCACAACATGCAACCTGAAAATGAGGCTCCTTTATTCTTTTGAACAGCAGCTTCACTTTCTTGAGCCAATGTCCCCATTGTTTAGTTATCCGTGTCTGTCCCCATTGTTTAGTTATCCGTGTCGGTGGTATTCGAAGCAGCTATTTGTTCTACTTCCAGAGAAAACTATTCACTTTTTACGTGTTGATTAAGATCAGCAGCAGCTCTTTTTCTCCTTATCAAAGGGACACAGAGGTCAGACCAGTCCAACTCGTGTTGGAGTTGGACTGTAGGAAAACCAGATGTGTGTTACACACACAGTTATTTAGTAATAATACATTACATTTATAAAGCGCTTTTCCTGGTGCTCAACGCGTGTGCTTCAATTGCTGAGCCGCACCTTTTTAAAGTTTCATACATAACTGGAAACTCTGTTGACAGGGTTAAGACAAACCCTGGTAAAATATGCACACTTCAAAAGAGCATGTTTAGAGCAGTTAAAGGTGGTCTTTACCCTTTATACAGTATTTAGGAATATTATGAAACGTGTCATTCAATATTCATATTAACATATAAAGGACTTTTCTTTTCTCTCTGCAGGTTTCTAAATTGGGAGCACTGTTAAAGAAAGTTCTTGAGATCATCAGGTAACATTAATGTTTAGTGATTATAATCCGGGGTGCACATAACTTTTTTGCCCTGTGTGACGAAGGTAACTTCGTCACTATGGACTGACTGCTTCAGGCCGGGTAATTGTGTGCACCTGGTGTCCTGTGTTGTCTCCTCCCCCCCTCACCTGTGTCTTGTTGTGCTGATTAGTGTGTGTATTTAGGCTCTGTTTCCCTGTCTGTTGGAAGGCTGGTAGTGTGTGTGAGATCCTTGTGGCTGCAGGATGTGTGCAAGGAGAACAGCAGGATTGAGGCTGTGAACTTTGTGCACATGATTTTAATAAATGCCCACGTCGGGTTATATTTTTGGACGTTCTGCCTCTGCCTCCTTGCTTGCTCTGGGCCGCTCAACGGTCAGCTTCACAATTGGTGTCAGAAGTGGGATTTGACCAAGTAAGGAAGTGAAATTATGAGAGGAAAGAAGAGGGACCAAAGAGAGGAACCGCGGCTGGGGGTGGCTATGCCTGGAACAGACCAGGGGGCCACGGCTGTTGAGGCAGCAGGAGACGAGAAACAAGCAGCAGGAGACGAGAGACAAGCAGGTGGAGCAGCTGGAGAAGGAGAAGAGGGAACTCCAGGAGCGCCTGAAGAACCAGGAGAAAAAGATTGACTACTTTGAGAGGGCTGAACGCATTGAACATGAGCAGCGAGAGGAGGAGGATCGGGAGTACCAGGAGCGTCTGCGCAAACTCGAGGAGCAGGAACAAAAGCAGCGCGCTCGTCAACAGGAGATCGAGGAGCGGGAACGCTGTCGTGACGAACAGAAACGGGTCCCAGCCGAGGAGAAACCCAAGGATTGGAGCGAAAAGGAGGTTGCAAAAGACACTGTGCTTCCTGGGGAGAGGGGGAAGGAAATGTGACGAAGGTAACTTCGTCACTATGGACTGACTGCTTCAAGCCGGGTAATTGTGTGCACCTGGTGTCCTGCGTTGTCTCCTCCCCCCCTCACCTGTGTCTTGTTGTGCTGATTAGTGCGTGTATTTAGGCTCTGTTTCCCTGTCTGTTGGGAGGCTGGTAGTGTGTGTGAGATCCTTGTGGCTGCAGGATGTGTGCAAGGAGAACAGCAGGATTGAGGCTGTGAACTTTGTGCACATGATTTTAATAAATGCCCACGTCGGGTTATATTTTTGGACGCTCTGCCTCCTTGCTTGGTCTGGGCCGCTCAACGGTCAGCTTCACACCTTGGTTCTCAAAGGAGCACCTGGAGATGTTGCTTGGTGCTCATCCTTAAAATGAAATAAACCGTAACTTTTGAGGGGGTCTTGACTTTATTTGCCAGACACACGGCACAGAACACACAGAGGTGAACACAGAACACACATGCAGAGGTGAACACAAGACAACATTAGCACGACCAGTAATCCTACAAGCTGTCATCACTACCCTCCTGACTGTTCTTCTCACTGTCTTCCTCTCTGTCAGACATGGTAACTGATGATGTAGGCCTACTTCTTTCTCTCTGGTTGAGTCTGTGATTAGATGCTTGCATCCACAAGTCAAAAGCTGGGTTTGGGTCGAAAGTGTCTGTTTTCATCTTATGGCACATTTCCACTGCAGCGGGGTAGCCCCGTTTAAGCGTCCCTAAGCGTCCTCGCTCAGGCCTCGGGCTGCCTCGCTGGCCGTCCGAGGCCGTGGCGCATTCCCATTACAGTTTAGGACCTGGGGTAGCAACGCAGTGTAGGCGGGGCGATCGGCTTTTTTTTTCACATTTCGAGTTGTTCCGTCGCGCTCCCGCTGGATTTTATCATCCCCAATGAGATGTAGGAACGTCGTCACCTCCTCGGTCGACCACGGTGTGCTTTTCTTTGACGTTGCCATTTTTGTAGCTCCTCCGTTTACAAAAATGCTGTGTATAAAAATGCTGCAAGCTTGCTTCTCGATATATATGCGACGCCAGGGGTGATCTCGCGCGCGATCTTGTGACGATTCTCGCTGACCAATCAGCAGTCGAGAGTGTTGACGTCACTAGTTCAGCCCTGGCCCTGGCCTGATAGAACCACGATTTTATGGGGCCGGAAAAAGAGGGAAAAAGTACCCGCTAGCCGGTGCTATGCTATATGGAAAGGCCACCAAAAACTGGCCTGGCCGCTTGAGGACGATTTAAGGACGCTTAAACGGGGCTACCCGCTGCAGTGGAAATGCGCCATTAGACAAGTGGATGTAATCAAATAAGTATGTGAACATAACCAATAACCTACCATAGCCAATAACAAATTAATGTAACTTATTTTATTTTTGTTGTTCATATCTTATTTTACCTTAACATTTATTTATTTATGCATTTTTTTCTTATCTTTCCAGTTTTAAAGGATATTTTTGGTTACTGTCCTATAGTATACATTGGAATGATTTCAAACCTGTTTATCCCAATAATTATAAAGGAGTGCCTTGGAAATATGTGTTTACATAAATTGTGATCAAAACGTTTGAGACCCACTGAGATAACTTAGACTAAAGTGAACTATCTAAACACTCAAGAGTCCTTTACCTCACTGAGCTGTAGTTATCAGCCTCTCAGTCTGACTGGAGAGGACTCTCCCTCCACATCATTGTAGAAACATCTTCTTCTTATATCCGTTAAAGCAGCTAGCACCAGATTCTAATAACAACAGCGCCGGAACCGGAGCACCCTCGCTCGCTCCCACGCTCACTCGCACTTTGGCTGTGAGCTGCGGGTGCCAGATAAGCCAACATCCCCCATTTTCATCACTTACAGCGCCCATCGTACAGGGCAAATGAAACGTGTAACCGGGGTGAAAAGGGTGTTACATTTACTTAATTATGAATATTGTTACATCAAGGCCGAAAATTAGGATGAGCACCAACGGTCAAAACGTTTTTTTCCCCTCCCAGAGCTGCCAGCGCAGCGCCTCCACAGATCTGGCGCCCTAGGCGAACATCTATAACGCCAGTGCTACGGGCCGACCCTGACTTCATATCATAGGTTCATATGCAACTCGCAAATATCTTTCTCTCTCTCCTCTCTCCTCTCTTCTCTCTTTTCTCTTCTCCCTTCTCTCTTTTCTCTTCTCCCTTCTCTCTCTCCCTCTCTCCTCTCTCTCTCCTCTCTCTCTCTCAATGTTGGTACGCAAATGCGCCTTTTTTCAAATGATCCGGTGCTCTTTTGCACCTGCGCACCAGTTATGTGCAGCCCTGATTATAATACTTCTGATATTTGAAGTTCATATGTAAATATGTAGTATTCTTTTGCTCAGACTGTATTTCATGTGTAATATACATGATATAAAATGGGAATTTTAATGATAAAAATCTCAAGCCTAGTAGAAATGAACTTAATTTGTATTATCTTTTCATTTAGTATTATTATTGTATTTGTTATACATAACACTGTATGTTTACCCCTCTGTTCAGGTGCAGTCATGTATGCGGGGAATCTCAGCTGACATGGGTTCAGTTCTTAGATGGAGCTGTTGATCACAACCTGCAAAAAACTAAAGACCTCCTTCAGCACGACAGCTACATTTTGTGTGTGTGTGTGTGTGTGTGTGTGTGTGTGTGTTTTTTTTTGAGTGAATGGCTATAGTTTTGTGTGTGAGGAAATATAAGAGGTATGGATTTCTAAACATGTGTGTAAGACATGTGTACAACAAATAAGAATTAAAAGGGAGGAGTTGTCTCCTTACATTAACTATTTGTTTTTCAATAATCATGTCTTCACAGTTAATCTACTTGCTAAATACACACACACACTGTAGGAGCAAACACAATAGTGGTGGCTTAAAGCCCACATCTGCTCCGCGCCGTCCTTTAGATGAGCCTGGTCAGATTTAATAAAAGGAGTTCAAAACACCGGCATAAAAGTTATAACAATAATCTGATTTTAATACAGTAAAAAACACAATACGAAATACAGAGTGCCCTGTAACAGAACACTCCGGGCTCCCCGCTCTACTGCCGTGCGATACAGATATCGGGACCAGCCAGTCAGAAACAGGGGGTATTTTGCATGAAGAAACAACAGTATATATGGACATATTTGGAGGTGGAGAGCCACTTCTTATCTTCTACCGGACCCAACTCCTTTAATTTCCCAGGGAAGGTTTCACACAAACTATTCTTTTAAAACAATCAAACATTGTACACAGATATATTGGTGCTTGGGATTATTCGCCCCAGAAAGAACCTTGGAAAAAGAACATCTGTGTGTGTTAGTGAGGGAAAGTGTATGTGTGCATGCTGATAAGCGGAGGCGTATGTGTGTGTGCTGCTGGTGTGTGTGTGTGTGTGTGTGTGTGTGTGTGTGTGTGTGTGTGTGTGTGTGTGTGTGTGTGTGTGTGTGTGTGTGTGTGTGTGTGTGTGTGTGTGTGTGTGTGTGTGGGGGGGGGGGGGGGGGCTGATATCTGGGTTACGGAGTTTATGTGTGTGTGCTGCATGGAGACAGGAGGTGTATGTGTGTGTGTCTGCTGATGGGAGGAAGTGTATGTGTGTGTGTCAGGGTCTCTGGGTTATGGAGTGTAAGTAAGAAGGTTTATATATATATAGGATTACTTTAAACAGTCCCAAATAATACATGTTCACTTCAATACAGTTCAAGATAATACCTGTTTACTTTAATACAGTTTAGAACAATATCTGGGTGCTTTAACACACACACACTTATTGCCAGTAAAAATATCGAAAATTGACGAAAAATATCAGTTATTAACAGGGTAAATACAAAACTAAACAGAAAACCCCTTTTATTATCTTTACAGTGTTGCTCCATGAAGACCAACAAAAGTGTCACACATTAGATTTGCAACTTTGTTTATCCTGCTTTAGGATTTAGATTAATTTCATGTTTGTTGTACTATTCCCTTGTATTTCCAAGGTTTCTTTTAAACTTTGTTTGGTCCCACATTTTCCTTACATCTCAGTTTTCTTTTAATTATCACATCTATTTGACATTTTTACATATTTTTCAGACCATTTCCCTTGACCAATTTCCTGTCAAAATGTATCACACCACATTTGTTCTCATTTAATTATATTTGTATTATAGCAATCCAGTCCAAAACCTTCACTAAGAATGACCTCAATGCTAAAACGCATAATTACATGATATGACTGTGTCGATAGAAACTGACATTTATCAGGAATTAAGGAATCCAAATGTCACTGCGTTTATGTCAACCATGTTGTTTCATAATGAAGAGACACAACATCCGGCATGACTCAGAGCAAATCACAACAAGTCACTGAGCAGATGAGATAAAAAGGTGACCGATCAGGTGAGAAGCTTCTTCTTATCTTATTGGTTATTCAACTTATTTCATGAATGAGAATTGAATTGCAAAATACACTGAACTCAAACTTGCTTCATTCTGTAAAGGGAGTGTCCGCTCACCTTTGTCTTATTGAGACAGACCTTTCATCACACTGGAAGTTCCTAATGAGAATTGTATTTTTTATTTCCTCCCCAGTCCAAGTATAAAAACCAGATCTCTTCAAACTGCCTCCTGGCAGAGTCCTGCACGGGTCTGATTTTCAAGACCCGCTCCCGCCCCGCACCCGCGACGTGCAATACCGAACCCGCCCCGCTACCCGCACATATTGCCAATTAGTTCCGCAACCCGACCCGACCCGTCGGCACAAGATCCGCAACCCGACCCGAACCCGTATAGCCTATGAACAGTGAAAACGTGCAATTATTAACACACACAGTTTCATATTTGTCTCAGAAAGCGTGGGATGTTGGTTATTTCCTCCATCTAGGATGACACCAGAAGCCTCCCAGACGTTGGATTTCGCTCTTGAGGAAGTGTTATTGAAAATGCTGTATTCTCCGCTAGAGAGCTTCACCTCAGCCATTTCAAATGTGGCGCGCACAGCAGCAGATTGATGCGCTGCAGAGGTTATGATTATGCGCGGTCCCGCGGGGGAGAGGTCTGAGGATTTTAAACATTAAACTAATTTATTATTATTTTAATATATTTATTATGCAATACCCGCGACCCGACCCGCATCATCTTTGTTTTACCCAGAACCGAACCCGGAAAAAAGCGTTTGAAAAAATACCACCCGCGAATCACCTTTTTTGCGGGTCACCCATCGGGTACCCGCGGGTACCCGACCCGATGCAGGACTCTGCCTCCTGGTGGTCTAAATTAAATTGAAATCGTAATGCGGCGATACTTTTTACGCAGTAAATAAAACATTTACAAAAAGTGTCAGGTTTTGTCATTATCAACAAAAATGCAGAACAACAATCAAAAGTCTTCTATTTCTTGTGTTGGAAATGAACTATTAACTGGAAATCATTATCTCTGTGGTTATGGTTGTATTACCTTACTAACTTAGTTTATTATATAATACTCGAGCATAGTTTAATAAATATAATTTATAGCATCAAGAAAGAAATACCGATTATTTATTTTTGAAGAATAATTAGAAACACGATTTGGTGGTCATATCCAGTTGGAAAGGATATAGCCAACTCCCCAGGGCTCTCACACCTTACCACCACCATCACACACACACACACACACACACACACACACACACACACACACACACACACACACACACACACACTCCCCTTTCAATACATATAACTGTTGGTTTAAAATGAGACAAAGCTGAATTATAACGTGACGGAAGACGTTCATTTGAAGCATCGTTAGGTAATTTAGTCATTTTAAAACAATAATATTATCAGTTTTCTTCCCTGGATACGCATATTTAATTTAAACCACAACTGCTTCTAATTTATTACCACATTTTTTACCTTTTTGGGTTGCTTGATATATTTTATTGTTGTTTCCGTTGAAGTTTATAACTGGTGCTCTACTGCAGTGGTTCTCAAACTTTTTTCAATAATGTACCCCCTTTGAAAAAAATATTCCGCCAAGTACCCACTGATCAGCGCAAAAACAATTTGTTAGGGACAAAATGCCTATATAAAGAGGTACAGCACAGCGCTGCACCATCAGTGTCTGATTTATTAAAACAACAACCTTGTAACTGAGAAACACGTAAGCTACATTTCAAATGTTTACAATCCATCACTAAATTCATGGCAAACCAATTTTAACATCATGCAATAACACTAAGACGACATTAGTTGCATTGAACTGATCTTTTTAATAAGTTGTACTTAGCCTACAATGTAGTGAGAAACATGGGCTTGTGCTTCACTGAGGATCTTTGTCATTCTCGATCACAGGGAGGCAAACTGCAGTTATTACACTTCGCGTTTTGAAATATGTGTAACTCTGTTCATATAATACCCACACTGCTCTAACTTCGATACTTTTCCTAAAATTGGTATATTTATTTATTTTGGGGCGTGGGAAATGAAGAGAAACAAATATATGAGCATGGGATTTTGACCCCCCATATGCATAATGCTGCGCCATACTTTGCGGCCACACGCTGTTGTTTAGGTCCTTCGATAAGCAGGCAGTCATATCATTAGCTATATCTGATAGATTTGGACAAAAACGCGAATGAAGTATAACCGGACACGAGAGAGAGATCAGAGATCAGATCAGCTGCTGCTGACGGAGAACACGCAGCTCTGCATGATCACAGCTCCGCCGCTGTGACGGACCGGTGAGCGGACCAAAATACACTAAGAGTTAGACCTAACACACTTAGCTGGTAAATCTACTCTTGAACTAGCTAAACTAGTTATAAATATATTTAGTCTTTACTGTCGGGTCACTTATTACAGGTTCAGCGCAGACCCGGCGTCATGGGCGGGCCCCATGGGGCCGGGCCCGCCCATCCAGGATTTGGGCCCGCCCATTCAGGATTTGGGCTCGCTGTTTTAATCAGGGCTGAATACAACATTTTAACTGTTTCATTATTATGTTCAGTGGCGGCGCTACAGCCATACCAAGAAATGGCTTAGCCCCACCATGAAAAAAGATTTTAAAGTAAGCAAAATAAAGTCCGCCAACTCGCGCGGAGTAAATTGCACAGACAGCAGTAAATACCGAAGACTATAAACGGTTTGAATTTTTTTGTCACGTAGTGATCCTCTTCTCAATAGAACATCTTTGATAATGTCTTCTGGCCAATCAGAATCACCATAACGGCGTGGTGTTGTTGCAGGAAGTCCCGACGGAGAATACTTTTGCTGTAGTACATCTCTATATACATCGATACAACATTACGTGTTGATAGAAATCAACACATAATGAAATGAGACTCCACGGTTTGATGATTCATAGGTGTGTGGGCTGTCTTTCATTTTGACACACAGAACACTGGGGGCTATCCACCCTTATCCACAATGTAAAGTAATTCACAGCCTCTTCCCTCTTCTCTCTGTGAGGAGCAGCAGGTTCAGCTTTCAGAACAAAGTAACACAAAACTAAAATGGCATTCATTTTTTTTAAATATGTCGCGTAGTAATAGATTTATTTATTTGTATTCTCAAGAGTGTACCAGAATGTGTATTTTATGTTAGTATTTCAAAAAATCTCCTGGGGGAGAATCCCCCCAGACCCCCCTACAGAAGTTGGGTTTTCAGCATGTCAACTCTTTCACCTGTGGGGAAATTGCAGGATTGGCTCCAGGTCGACCTTTTTATTTACTACAAGACAAATGTGCCTTTTTATTTCATACAGTTCAATTTGGATTGAGACAGGGAAATAATCTAAACCTCACGCGTGGCGTTTCACTGTCAAGGGGAGCGTGTATGTAATTACATTGCAAATGGGTTAGCCCTAGCATAGATTACCCAACAAAAACACTCTGGAGCCGCCACTGATTATTTTTATTGTTGTTATATTTGTAGGGCTTTGTCCTAATATTTATTTTTGTTTTAAACTATGTTGAAAGATTAGTTTAATATCATTTTTTTTATTTTGCTATGAAATTCTGAATGAAAGGCTGCGCGCGCGACTGGTTTTTTGCTGGGTTGATTCGTGTGGGGTCTTGAGTGAGATGCGGCACAGCAGCCTGTCACTTCACTCTTGCTAGGTTAGTTTGGCTATTATCATTTATATGTATCTGCAACAATGGATATCAGAAAGTGGTTCATGAAAGGAATATGGCAACTCAGCGCCAGATGCAGGCACATTAGAAGACATCAGCTACGTTACCAACGAGTTAGCAAGCCAGCCAGGGACAAGGGAGGCTGGCAATCAATTATATTTTGAAGAGAAATGGACTCTCAAGCCGGCTCTCTCACAAACTCCTGCTCTGTGCGCAAGCAGACCGCTGCACATGCTCTCTGCCTCGCTCAATATCTCTCTCTCTCCCTTTCTCTCCATCGCTCAACCTTACTCCACCTCTCCACCCTGTGTGCTGCCCAAGTTGGCACAGCGTTACAAATGTGCCACAAAAACAACCAATGGATGTAGCCTATAATAAGACTGTCAACAGCCTTGGCAACCTAAACCCCCCCCCTTGACAAATCTCGAGATTTCCCGGGAAACGTACGTTTCGGGGTGGGCCCGCCCTGGTAAATCAAATGCCCGCCCAGAGACGTATGTCTGCCGCCGGGTCTGGTTCAGCGTATGCAGGGGCGGCGGGTGCTGTAGGCTAGGGAAGGCTAACCCCCTGATCCCACCGGAAGCGTCTGCGCTGCGGCTGCGCCGCGCTGCGACCTCCTCCTGCGTCATAACCCACCAGGCGCGTTTCAAAACGTTGCGGAAGCGGAGCGTCGTGTGTGCAGCCTCGCAGTTGTTGGATGAACGTTCCACTTCGTGCCTGCGCCGCGCTGCGCCGCGTCAAAAATAGGATTCATCCTATATTTTAGAAATTCCTTGCGGCGAGGAGCTTCTGGGACGCTTCGAGCCGCGGCGCAGCGCGGCGCAGCAGGTCTGGTGGAATAGCACCCATTGACTAGAGTGGCGATCGCTAAAAACGCCGCAGCCGCAACGCAGCGCAGACGCTCCTGGTGGGATTAGGGGCTAACCCCCTGATCCCACCGGAAGCGTCTGCGCTGCGGCTGCGCTGCGGCTGCGACCTCCTCCTGCGTCATAACCCACCAGGCGCGTTTCAAAACGTTGCGGAAGCGGAGCGTCGTGTGTGCAGCCTCGCAGTTGTTGGATGAACGTTCCACTTCCTGCCTGCGCCGCGCTGCGTCAAAAATAGGATTCATCCTATATTTTAGAAATTCCTTGCGGCGAGGAGCTTCTGGGACGCTTGGAGTCGCGGCGCAGCGCGGCGCAGCGCGGCGCAGCGCGGCGCAGCGCGGCGCAGCGGGTCTGGTGGAATAGAACCCATTGACTAGAGTGGCCGCGATCGCTAAAAACGCCGCAGCCGCAGCGCAACACAGCGCAGACGCTCCTGGTGGGATTAGGGGGTTAGCCTTCCCAAATATTTGTGTCACTGCATCCTGGTAAAATACAAATATAATGGATAATGTCTGTGTCTTTGACATTAGCGCTGCTAGCCACCTGTGCCCTCTTCTACGAAGCCAGTTCAACATACCCTGGATTTGTTTGAGTAGCAAACTAACTAACAACAACAAACTAACAAACGAGATCTCACTAAGCGGTCCTACGACGCTGGTTATCAACTTGGTAAATCAAGCCAGGGTTTCTCTCACCAGCTGAGAGCGCGTTCATGTGAAAGGGGCGGGGTTAGCTACATTTGACCAATCACAGCTGGTGAGAGAAACCCTGGCTTGATTTACCGAGTTGATAACCAGCGTCGTAGGACCGCTTAGCGAGATCTCGTTTGTTTGTTAGTTTGTTGTTGTTAGTTTGTTTGTTACTCAAACATATCCAGGGTATGTTGAACTGGCTTCGTAGTACAGGGCACAGGTGGCTAGCAGCGCTAATGTCAAAGACACAGACATTATACATTATATTTGTATTTTACCAGGATGCAGTGACACAAATATTTGGGAAGGCTTCCTTAGCCTACAGCACCCGCCGCCCCTGCATACAGTATGTGACACTGTAAGTGTTGCACGGCCAGATACGGCTGGAGAAGCTGACTCAGATAAGGAAATATATGATATATTATGATATTATATGATCGATGATCTGATTGATGATGTAATATGAATGATAAGTGCGACACGTCGGCGTCTTCCCTGCATACGGCAGTTTAAACTGTATTTCCTTTATCCTGTAATATGACTTGAGAGATTTAAACTGCGCAAACTGAGTTGATCTCTTTTCTATAGACGCCGGAGGCGGGCCGCGTCAGGTAAAAAAAGTTATTTAGCCTTCCCAAACCTGAGCCTCACGCGCCGCCTATGACTGTATGGGCTCAGAACAGTCTCATAATACACACATGCACACAGAAGGATTCACACTTGTGTTTTTCAATGCACACACAAATGTGTTCAGTTTCATATGCATGGAAATAAAATCCAGACATCTAATCTAATCAATAGATTTATGATTCGAAAAATATAAAAGTAGGGTAGACAAGTGGATATTATCCGGCTGAACAAAACGTGCATTTATCTAACAGGTTTGTTTCCCACAGACCTTATTTTGAGCTATTTTCTAAAATCCTATGGAGAAATCTCATTGCTTTTTTGTCGAGGGAAGCTTACTTCCTGGTTTTAGGATGCGTCACTGCAGCTCTCTCTCCTCCTCTTCACACACCACACTTTTCGCGGCACACGTACTTACAGCCAATCAGCTCTGAATTATGTGAGATGATGTATGGTGGGGATGGCAGCTCTATGCCCCTAAAGTCATTATTTTTTTGCCATACACATTAAATAGGAAAATATTCTGAGCATGCGCAGTGTAGTTTTTACAGTCACCATTGACTTAGACAGTAAGAGGGAGGGGCAGGATCGGGTTTTGTCCCACATGGCTCTAAACAGCTCAATAGGCACACACTGTAGACACTAATTAGAAGAACACAAACTAAAACAGCAATATACAGACGAATCAGATGATTAAACATGATCTTAAAATATATTTAATATATTTTTTAATTTATTTTTTGCATTATTGGTAATCATTATTTGTAATACTTTCTGCTGACACTAGGTGGGGCTGTGCCCCACCTGCCCCTAATGACCAGTCGCCACTGGTGGTACTGCACATTGGAACAGATGATGTTGTGAAACAACAGTCAGAAGTGCTGAAAAACGACTTTAAATGTTTGTTGGAAACTGTCAGCTCTCTAAATGCGGAGGTGTTTATCAGTGGCCCTCTACCGCCAGTCAAAAGAGGAGTGGAGAGATTCAGCAGATTGTTTGCACTGAACACCTGGCTTTCAACTGCCTTTACTGACCATTCTGTCCATTTTATTGACAACTTTAACTTGTTCTGGGATTGCAGACATCTTTTCAAGGCAAATGGAGTTTGCCTGAACAAGTCAGGAGTGAAATTGTATATCTCTAACGTATTCAACTGCCTACGTCATCAATATGTTCCCTCTGCCAAGGACAAGCGGCAAGAGGAATCAAAACAAGAGAAAGACACAACACATCGCTCTGAAAACCTTGAAAATCTATCACTGCACCCGCCTGAGGAATGTCTTGATTATGGGAGACAAATGGAGGAGTCTCCACCGCCCTTCACCCCCCCTATCACCTCTGAGGATACTCTTCCTTCACCCCACAGCTCTCTCTACTCTCCGTTCACCCTTTCACCCTCGCCCACCCTCCTGAAGATCGCTGAACACACAAAGGAGATACAGAGGGTTGGCACCGATTCCTTCCTGGAGTTCAAAGACCAAACTAAGGCGATACGCAGGGCTGGCAGCATGTCCTTTACCCCCGCTCCTCAACGACGCCCACCAAAATCACCGCAGAGACGCACACCATCTCCCTCGTCTTCATCATCGTGCCTACGTCAACCACCTCCGCCTCCTGGCAGCATGTCCTTTACCTCCGCCCTTCAACCAACGCCCACCAAAATCACAGAAGCAGATACGCGCACCATCTCCTCCGTCTTCATCACCGTGCCTACGTCAACCACCTCCCCTCCCTTCAAGAAAGCATCTGCAGTCTCCGAAGCCTGATAAGGATGTGTGTGTACAAAACGCAACAAACTCTTACTGATATGTGCTGGATCCAGGCTCAAGGGCGTATGGCACTCTCAACTCTTTCCAGGACATGCCGGGGCCCTGCCTGCCTGTAGCTTTGCCGATATCTGTGTTGATAGGTAATAGATTAAGAGCGGTGAATCATCTTAGATACAGGAAGCGCTCAAACGTTTGTGTGAGTTTATCACATTTAGCAGTGATTCCATGTCAGCCACAGCTTGTCACAAAAAACCTGACTGATAGTGTATTTAACAAACTTAAACTAGCTTTATTAAATGTCAGGTCTTTGGCAGGAAAAACACTTTTAATCAATGATTTTATCACTGAGCACAATCTCGATTTTATGTTTTTAACGGAAACTTGGATTGAACAAAATAACAGTGCAGCTGTTCTTATCGAATCAACACCTCCCAACTTTAGTTTTATGAGTCAGGAAAGAATGCATAAGAAAGGGGGTGGAGTTGCTATTCTGTTCAATGATTCCCTTCAATGCAGGAAGACATCTTATGGGAACTTTGCTTCTTTTGAATATGTGGCCCTTCAGTTGAAATGCTCCTCTCGAGCTCTGTTCCTAAATATCTATAGACCACCCAAATACTGTGCAAGCTTTTTTGATGACTTTACTGAACTGCTGTCTATAGTGTGTATTGACTTTGATCGTCTAGTCATTGTTGGTGATTTTAACATCCATGTTGACAACCTCCAGGACAGAGGGGCCAAATAATTGTTTTGTGTTCTTGGTAGCTATGGACTGACTCAGCATGTGACAGACACACTCTGGATTTAATTATCTCAAAGGGTCTGAATATCTCTAAGGTTGTGGTGACTGATGTTGCACTCTCTGACCATTCCTGTGTTTTCTTTGAGAGCTCTATTTCTGTTCACAAAAGTGTTCAAAAAGAGATAACCACAAAGCGATATTTAACTGAAAATACTAGGGAAATGTTTACTCAGAATTTCTCTTCCACACTTGACCCTGCTAACATCTCAGTAAATGAGCTAGTAGATCATTTTAATTCAACATTTTTTAATTTGTATAGATGCCATTGCTCCAACTAGGTTAAAGGAAGGTCTGGCAAGAAAATATCTCCATGGAGAAAGGCCATGACCATGAGAACAGAAAAAAGAGAGTGTCGAAAAGCTGAACGCAGGTGGCAAAAAACAAATCTCCAGGTTCACTTTGAAATCTATAAAGAGAGACTTGGCCTTTATAATTTGGAATTGAAAAACGCACGACAATCGTTCTTCTCTGACATCATTACCAAAAACAAAAACAATGCACGTGCCTTGTTTGCTACCGTCGACAGACTGACTAACCCCCCAGTGTCAGTAGCCTCTGAATTTCTATCCACCAGGGCGTGCAATGATTTTGCCTTTTTCACTGACAAAATTCAGAACATCAGACAAGCAGTCAGTGCCTCTGCATCAGGAACAGCAAATGTGTTGTCCCTATGTCCACCTAATATCAATTCAGACATCATGACACAATTCCATCAGATTAATGATAAAAACCTAGAGGACATTATTCAACTTCTGAAGTCCTCCTCCTGCTGCCTTGATATTATTCCAACAGGATTTTTCAAAGATGTTTTGCCTTGCATGGCCTCAGATCTACTTCATATATTAAACAAATCTCTTCACTCAGGTATTTTTCCACAGGCTCTGACTACTTTCTCCATATTTTTCGGACATCTAATCCGTGTTTTTCAGAACTTATTTCCCTTATTTCTCTTGTTCATTTATATTTGTTTTGAAAGTAATATGGTCTTTGTTTACATTAGCAAGCATCGCTAACACTCAGAGCAACTGTAGCGCTGGTGCATTAATGGGAAACCCTTAATGTTTGAGCACCCTCTATGAAACGTCAAGCTACCCCACAGCACCCCCTAGAGAAAATCTCTGGCGCCGCCACTGCCCACAGTTACCACGTAACCCACGTTACTCCTGCTCGGCCCAGCGTCAGGCCTCACCTCAGCTTCTCTCCAGGAGCTGGGGTAAAACTGAGGGCTGTAGAATCAAAAATAATTATGATAACATGTTTATTATAAAGGGGGAGTTCAGTTACATTTACGGTATGAATCCAAAATGTCTAATACCATCACTATCTGCACCCGCAACATCAGAACTGAGTCAGTTAGTGATTATTGTAGAGTACTATAATAATACACACACAAATACATTAGGCATCTCTATTGAGGATATAACAGGCATGACAACAATCTGAATCCTTACTTGGTAATAATAATATTAATAATACATTAATTAATTAATTACTCAACAAAAATGTGTGAAATAAAATAAAATCTAATAAAAAATGTTAACCCATTTCATATTATTATAACACGATTGACTGATGTTTTGAGCAGAGGTCTTGAGTAAAACCTCACCAAGTACATTTGAATAAAAAAGAAATACATTTTGGGGAATTCACCTAAAGGCTTAGAGTTAAATTAAAGATCAGAACAAGGGAAGCACTTTTTAAGACTAAAGGGAGGATTCATGTACCTATTATACACTCAATATACCCTGCTCTGGACCAAAGCTTGTGCATATTAAATGCAATTCCTGGATACATTAACCTTTAGAATTTATTTTTGGTTCCTTCCACAGAGCTGAAGGAGATGCAGAGCAGCTTGAGTCCTGCTGCTGGATTATTTGGAGCGAGTCTGGTGTTGTGCCTGATGGGAATCGGGTCTTGAGCTTTCTTTTTCACCAAGCAGCCAAATTAGAGCCTTTCATTTTGAGATTCACTCAAATCTTTGTTTTTATTTTACCTTTTGTTTATTATCATTTTGTTTGTAAAAGTATGTTTGTTCTACTATGTATTTACCATGAACTAATGATAGTTATTGTAAACATTACAGAGACATTTTTTTTTATGAACTAAAGACCAGTGAAGAAGAATATGCTTAAGGTGATTCATAAAATAGTATTGATATAAAGTAAAATAAAATACATATTATGTATGTTTATTATCTAACAATGCATCATTGATAAATTACGGTTACCAGGACAGGAAATAAGCATTTAGCCTATAGAGATTTGTACAGTGGAATTATTGAAAAATGTAATATGTGCCAAATTACTAGTAGCTTTTTCCAAAATAAAGTTGTTTGTTTTAAAATGTTCAACTTTTCTTACTTTGGAAAATATATTCTAATATTGCTCATATTTAAAACGGTTTCATAAAACACAATATTTTAGGTAGTTTGTACTCCTGTTTCAACACTAGGTGTCGCAAAAGCGTGTTTTTCTCAGACTGCAGTGTCGGTGCTTCATCTAGAATCGTCCCTGGATCAAAATACTGCTCTTCTGTAGTTCCACAACACGCATGTATCACGCTGTTAAAAAAACTTTGATGACATGAGTGCTGATAATTCAGTTGGAAATGTGTTTGTGCCTTTACGAAATCTACTGAACTCCATCCAGTGTGTGAGAGACCGAGTCAGAGGTAAATATGACGCATTAGAAATGACGCAGCGCACATAAATAACGGCCTTTAGATAGAGCTAATATAGCTAGCATGCTCAAGCTAAACGTGCTAACCGAGCTCTAAATATACATATAAACGCTTATTTTTTTCATTACATGCAAACGTTATAATGTATGCTGGGCTCGGTTTCTCCGCATGGATACATGTTTTAAACATTTTATAAATTCAGTTGTATGCCTTCTTGCTTTATGCTTAACTGTTATCAAGTTGTCAATGTTCTTAAGTCTTTGTAGCAGCTTGACATAAATATTCAAGTTGTCAGTTAATGAAGTTGGGGGAGTAAGTACCAATTTAAGGTATTTGTGCTTTACTTAAGTCTTTCTTTTTCATGCCAATTTCTACTTCAACTCGGTTACATTTCAGAGGGAAATATTGTGTTGTTACTTCACTACATTTGTCTAGAAACTGTACTTTACAAATTAAAATGTATGCATAGAAAAACACATGAAGGGTAAGACTTTTAAGGGTTAATTTTTTTAAAATTTTTGATTCATTTAAGACTTCAAAGTAAATAACAAATCAGTCTTTAAATGTTTTTCTTAAATTTGCTAATTTATCTTGAAAAGGGAAGATTTGTACCAAACTATAACTATTTTCTTCCTCAGATGGAGAATCCAATGAGTCCGGTGGAGCGTTTGACCTCTCCAACTTCTGGGACACTCTGAGTTGAGTTTGGTTTATTATTATGACCGTCATCCATAATATGATGGCTCCCTGTTCAGCTGCCATTAAGACCCTCTCTATAGCAACATTTCCCATTTTGTTATCCTTGATGTCTTTTTCTGATATCACCCGTTACGTATCATATATTTAAAAAATGTTTTCTAATAATGTTTTCATGAGTTAATATTAGATGACAGGCTCATTGGTGATTCTTTGTTGTATTTATGTATTTAGATAAGGGGATGTTGCCAACACACAGGTATAGTACTGTAGCTTTCCATAAAGCCACTATAGAGCAGGGACGACGACACACAATCCAAAATAATAAGCAGCCACAGGTCTTAGATAAAATTGTATTTTATTAACAACATATCTCGACTTTAAAAACAACTCTGAAAATTACCCGTAAAAAAAACAAACTCAAAATATATTTTGGACTGTATACAAATTGCACTCTTAGATCACGGTCAAAAAAACTGTTTTCATTGGTTGTCATAACCCAGCTCGTCACTTAAATGAATACCAAAATAGAAATGTGCCATTTCAATGAAAGATTCCATCAAACACATATTATTACTCTTAATATAGACTTTGAGTTCATTATGGCTCTGACTTCAGGATTGTGTGGCAAATATTTACCGACCAATATTAATGTAATGGTCAGGAGGATGGCAGCCCACTCATGTGTTGGGAGAGTTGTATTGTGATGTAACTGTGTCTCCTGTCCTCAGACCAGGCGGTGAAGGCGGTGTCGCAGGAAGCCACTAAACTCAGCGTGGCATTCTCCAAACCCCCGCTGCCTTCACAACAGGTCAAATCATTTTCGGGTGGGGCTGTACCAAATGTCTTTTTTTCTTCCTTTTTTTGTTTTACAGTCAAAGCTTGGATTAGAGGTACTGAATGAAGCTCCAACGTCATCACCCACGTTATGACGGATCAAGAAATAATAAAACACTCTACAGTTGTAGTTATGGATATAATGGGCAGTACCTTAAGGGTTCAGATCACCTTTGTTCATCTCGAGAGGGCCGTTCTTTTTTCACATTGGTGTTGTTTTACAATTACACACGTAGGTACACACACATTCAAATTCTGTACCCAGAAGGCAAACTGCCACCTCTCCAGCTACCTATTTTTAGTCCGATCTTAAACCAACGACCCCTCGGTTCCCAAGCCAAGTCTCTACAGACTGAGCTACAACATTCATTTTCCATTTCTCTCTCTCTAAATCTACCTGTCCTTTGTCTCCGCAGGATGGAGAGAAGTTGTCAGAGTGGATCCTGAAGAGCGTCCTCTCTCTGTCCACTGTGTATTACTGGCTGCCCAAGAGCCAAGGTAAACCCACCAGAACAATCAGGAATCCGTTCAGCAGAACAGCACGATCCCTCGGTTTATGCTGATGATCGTTTACTTACATTCAGGTCATCATGTTCCATCCAGTCTGGTTTGAATAGGGATTGATTTAAGAGTTAACATGAAAGACTGGATGACGTGAAGCTTCTTGTATACCTGCTTATTTGTGTGTGTGTGTGTGTGTGTGTGTGTGTGTGTGTGTGTGTGTGTGTGTGTGTGTGTGTGTGTGTGTGTGTGTGTGTGTGTGTGTGTGTGTGTGTGTGTGTGTGTGTGTGTGTGTGTGTGTGTGTGTGTGTGTGTGGTGTGTGTGTGTGTGTGTGTGTGTGTTGTGTGTGTGTGTGTGGTGTGTGTGTGTGTGTGTGTGTGTGTGTGTGTGTGTGTGTGTGTGTGTGTGTGTGTGTGTGTGTGTGTGTGTGTGGGTGTGTGTGTGTGTGTGTGTGTGTGTGTGTGTCCTCAGGTGTGAGTCTGCGACGACAGGTGCGAGCCGCCACAGTGGATGGGTTGGAGGGAGTCACACAGCTGGTGGAGGTCATACTGAGCTCCCCACTACAGAGGTGCACACACACACACATTCATTTCATATATCATAGTTACATACAAGTTCATAACTTTAACATTTTAATCAGCAGTTTATTATTATTGCAAACATTTTCTCAGTTCTTAGTCCTTAACAGACCTTACAACATTTCTTATTTTAGTCATGGAACTGAATTAGTATAAAATAACCTCCTATTGTAAATATTAAATGATACACTTATGTATTTATGTTAATTAGCTGGCATACTAACTAGGGATGCTCCGATCGCCAATTTCGGGGCCGATCGCTGGAATCAGTATCGGCCGATACCGATCGCTGAACCGATCGAGTGGGCGGGGCCTAAATGGAAGATTTAAACATCACTTTAAATCTTCCATTTAAAGTGATGTTTAAAACTCAGTTAATGGGGCTCATTCACTGGAGCTTCCACAAACAACAATCAACTTAATTATTACATTCAAATGATGTACATTATTCAAGTTCACATTCACTTTGGATAATAACACGGGAGAGATGAGCGGAAGCGCTCTCTTTTCCTCTCTCCCTCTCTCTCTCCCTCTCTCTCTCCCCCCTCTCTCCCCCTCCTGACAGCCTGTCAGTATCTCATGCAGCTCACTGATCCAGTAATGAGTGACCCGACAATGAAGAATACATATATAATAGCTAGTTTAGCTTGATCCAGAGGTAGATAAAATAGCTAAGTGTGTTAGGTCTAACTCTTACGGTACGTCCACACAGCAGCTTTTCAAAAATCTTGAAAATCTTGGAGCTGGGCGTGTCTGAACGCTTGGGGATTTTTTGCGACCAACAACCAATCACATGAATCTCCCGCCCCCGACATACAAAGCAAAAAACCCCGGGGATTTTATGCGAGCAATTATATATAATATAAACTCCCCAAACAGGCGAAAACCTACCAGTTTCACCCACTGTCTCTGCCACCGTCCCTCCATGCCTGGTTCCTCCGGTTTGTATCCCGTTAATAGTTCTGGTCGTAAAGAACCGGGTGATTTGCTACCATCATTTCTCGTTTGGCATATGAGGGAAATGAACTGCGGTCTGGTTCTCCCTATGTGTGTGTTTCGCTGCGCTTACCTGTCCGGCGGGCGGAGCTGCAAGGATTTCTGCTTCACACACGTTGCATACCGCAAATAATGCCAGACCGGTGAAGCCATTTTGGCGAGCTTGTTTTGCCGTACACAGAGAAAAGTGTCATGTATTTTACGTCATGCGATCGGCATGTTTGGAGAGCAACCGATCGATCGGTAGAGAGTGAGTTTCGGCCGATCTCGATCGGTGACCGATCGATCGGAGCATCCCTAATACTAACACACACATTAAATGCACTTTGATTTAAGATCATAAAGAACAGAACAGATTTAAGTTGAAGACACTGGTCCTGGAGTATTACAGTTGTGTTTTCAGCTACTCTGTGTTCCCTCTCTGTTTTGTATCCCTCTTTTAATTTAATTTAAATTCCTCCCAATCTCTTCCTCCCTTCCTTCAGTCTGTCTCATGAACAGTTAACTTCAACCGGAGGCGTCTGGTCTGCCTGCGACAGCTTAACCCAGCTGCCCCGAGGTCAGTAGTCTGAACAGGATTAAAAAAGAAAAAAATCATCTACTTGCCCAAAGACAGTTTTAACTTGATCCATTTGAAATCATTGTATTAGTTTTCTTAAGTTAAACTCAATTTAATATACAAGTGTTATTGTCTTCATGTTCTGTCTAGCAAAACACAGCATTTCAATTCCACCACAGTTACATAAAACATGAATATTGTCAAATGTATGTCGACATGCTTCTACTGTCATTGTGTTGAATCATTTACAGGGAATCACAACTAGTTTTTCAATTTCAAGCTTTGTGATGGAAATGTTTTTATATTCTGCAGACAATAAGGCAGCTCTGTTGGTGGTTCTGTCCGCTCAGATTGGAGTTGTTAAAGATGCCATAGAGGAAATAGAACAGGTACACTCACACACTAGAAGCAGATATTTTCAAGAGGTCAATTTCACTTTTATAATACACAGGAGCAGGTGGGAGAGGAATCACAGTAACATCATGCTTCAATAATCATAATAATAATCAAGTAATTGAATATATAATATTCTGAAAGTAGCCATTATTCATAAAGTGTAACATTTTGGAATGTAAGTCAAAAGATCTGAGTATTTCTTTCACTTTAAAGCCATACAACAGACCTCAAATACATTTTGAATGACTTCACATGAGTATTTACATTCACGGTAACTGTATACTACTCTAGTACACTGAATACCTCCCCCCTCAGGCGTTATCGGAGGTTCAGGACCCCTTCAGTGACGTCCTGGACGATGACCAGGAGCCTCGAGGAAACCAGGACACCTATTGGTCGGAGAAGGACCGCCGTGTGATTGGTCCGTGTCAGGGCCTCATGAAGGCGTCCGCGGCGTGCCTGAGGAAACTGACGTCTGCCGTCAAAACCCACGGGGACGTCTCCACGCCTCAAAACGTGGCTCAGCTCGATGACCTGGCCGATATCACCAAGGAACTCAGTCCTGGGTAGGAACACACACACACACACACACACACACACACACACACACACACACACACACACACAGGGGAACTTCTCAGTCGGAGTTCCCATAATGCAAAATGATTTTAACGTGCGATTCACGCATGTGTATTTGTCCTCGGCCCGCCCCGTAGTTTCAGAGCCCAAAGGCTTGACGTTGTTGTTGTTGTTGTTGTTGATGTGGGAGATTCTAGCGAGAGATATGGATACAAAAAAAAGGTTTTAAACAGCAAGCCAAGCTGATACCGACAGCCCCGCTCCTGCCGCTCGCTTGCGGCAGACCACGCTTGAAAGTTTGCCGGGGAGACTTCTGGACAACAACAGCGATAGCTAAATGGGTGGCTACAGCTTAACATTGTGGAGGACGAGGGGCTGCGTTAGATAATTCGGATCGCATCCAACGTGTCGACTGCACATCACAGCGCATTATATTGACCCACAGAGGGAACTTCAGTCTCATGCTTTGACTGTTATATATATAGAGAGAGAGAGACATTTAGAACAGATACTAAATGTGCGATTCCTTTGCGATTAACAATGGATATCATGCGATTAAATATTTGAATCGACTGACAGCCCTAGTTTGTATAGTTATTTGTTTATTTATTCTCAGCAGTGCTGTGAGTTTCCTGGAGAAACGTTACATTTAAACTCTTGTTCCCTAATAAAGTAAATAAAGATGCTCTCTTAGCATCCCCTCGAGCACCGTTAATGTTTAAAGAGCCCAGCTTTATGTCACTCATAATGAAATTATAGTTGCATCCTAACAAAATCAAAAACCTGGCTGAAGAAAAATAAAAAATAAAACCAAGATGTACTTATTCATCATTCTTTGCAGTTTCCTCTCTAATCCTTTGAAGTATCTTCTTTAACCGAGCCTTCTCTGGGCCGCTGAAGAAAGGTTGCCCTAAGGCTTCTTTGCGCCGCATGAGAACCCTGGCAGTATTGTGGAAGATCTGCAAATCTGCAAAAAAGTCATCTAACTTCACCCCCCTCCACCCCTTAGTTTCCGCCAGAAAGGATCTGATCCTCTGGAAAGAATACTCCTCTCCCTTTGCTACCTCAACGATGTCAAAGAATGACTCGCTGTCACTGTCCTCTGAGTCCTCTGAGACTCCCTCTGGCTGAGAGGAGGAACACATTGACTCCTTCTTTGACACCTTCCCTTTCTGAGCCACACTTCCTTTGCTCACTTGTTCGTTTTTCCTTTTAACAGGTAACCTTAACAAATCCTCATCCATTACCACATCCTCCAGAACAGACTCAGCCACTCTCGCTGCAGTGTGCTCACTATCTGCTTTCTGTGTGACCTGAGTGTCTGTGTGTGTGATACTGTGTGTACCGGCTGCCTGTGTGCTTTCCACGCGTGGAACCGTTGGCTCTGCCACGGACCGACTGACCTGCGGTTCCACCACCGGCGTTTCCGCTGCAGGCGCAGGCCCGGCCGTGGACAAAGCAACCGTCAGCGGCTCCGACCGGGCCGCGGACCCAACCACCGGCGGCCCGGCCGTGGGACAAAGCAACCGCAGCGGCTCCGCAGCTGGCGCGGGCCCGGCCGTGGACAAGCACCCGGCAGCGGCCCCGCACTGGCGCGGACCCCAGCACCGGCGGCCCGGCCGTGGACAAAGGGACCTGCAGCGGCTCGCCGCGGGCGCGGACCCCTGCACCGGCGGCCCAGCCGTGGAAGCAAGGCAACCGGTAGCGGCTTCCGCACGCGGGCACCAGTCCGGGGCACGGCTGCGAGCGCGGA